>NC_135217.1:18576863-18796863 GCF_052324685.1 Brachyhypopomus gauderio | reverse complement strand
TGATAAAATGTTTCCCATTTAGGTGAGAGGGCCCGGTAGAAGTGTGAGAGGATCGTGACACCCTGTCTGCTGGAGGTTTAGCCCCTCACCCAGACCACCAACCCCCCCATCTGTCCACAGGTGCAGGCAAGCGGCTCCCTCTGCGTGCAACGTCACCAGACACCTGTCCAGGGTTCTGGACCACACCACCCGGAGCCCAGCACGGAGCCCTGGGGCTGCTTCACCCACCTGTGCTGGCTGCTCATTAAGAATTAAGGAGAAGGTCCATCTCACATTGTTCCTGCACATCTCTGACACTTTCACTCATTATCATTGTTCTAGTTTTTCTTTGAAACAAAGCAGAAACTGATTGACAAATGTGTGTATAAACCATGCAGCTAGCCAGCTAGTAATGCTATGCTATGCTATGCTATGCTATGCTATGCTGCTGGGTTGGTTAAAGATAGACGCTTTCCCTGTAAGCCGAGGGGACTTTGCTCTGATTTGCATCTGTGCTGTGTGGTCCGTATGCACAGTGACTTACATTAATCTTTGAAGCCAGCACAGAGCACCATGCCTTTTATAATGCATGCAGCTTACCACTGTTTTAGTCATAGTTTAGTCATCGTCCTTGACACAGTGTCTCTAATGACCTCCTGGGCTAAAAATAAACAACAAACTCCAGCCCTGCACAGAAAACAATTAGTCACGACACTCTTTTAACTTGGCTTAGCTTGCACAGATTAAAATTGTACACTGACACAAAACACACAGGTGACAGAACACATGGAGCGTGTACATCCGCGACGCAGCACAGGCACACGTGTGGGCTGCAACAATGGAAGTCATTGTGACCCGGCCATTGTGACAGTGGAGCAGTTATACACCTGTTTGCAGTGACATAGAGCAGGGGTTCGAAACAGCTGCACAAACCCGTCACCCTTTACAGCTGTCAGTGGTAGTCCCACAGTTGTGGTGGCACAAAACAGCCACTAACCCACCTGCACCTGCTGATGCGAGCTAGCGATTAGCAGGGCTGGGACACTGTGTTTCCTGAGGACAGCGTAAGGACAGCGTCAGGACAATTTCAGGACAGCGTGATACGGGCATCACGGCAAAACATGGAACAGCAGAGTTGCCTTTTTGATTCTCTCTTTTTCCAGCTCTGGAAGAAAAATGTAAGAGTTTGATATGGTAACGCTCATTTGAATTCTCGCCCCATTATTTCATGTTAGAATAATTCACTTCTCACATAAAAGTGTCTCATTCAAATCCTGCTCTGCTTTGAATTACAAATGTCCGTCACTTTGAAGTTATTTGACTGTTAAAGTATTCAGTCACAAATGTAAAAAGAGCCTTTTGCAAAAATTCTCTCTTCAACATTAATTTATGCTAAACAAATGAAACACTCTCTTTTCTATTTCTCTCTCTAATTGCACCAAATTACATTAGTTCACAAAATTAAAAGATTTTTATATTTTTATAAATATAATTTTTATAAATGAACAAAACAAATTAGGTATCAGAAAAGTATTATTATTACCTATTAACCTACCTGAAAGTAAGACAAACAAAATCCCTGTTCCTGAAAGAGGAAGTGTAGACAAACCCCAAAACAGTCCAACAAAACCCAACTCTGGAGGCCCGCAACCAGCTCAGGACCACTGTTTCATTCACCCAAGCCCAAACAGGCCAAACGGGGCGTACATCAGTATAGTTCAGCAGTAAGGTGCAGGCTTAACTGAGCAGGGATGGAGCCATGTTGTCTCATACTGAAGTGAACTAACCCAGGGTGTCCATGTAGCGGCATGCACCCCTGCTCATGAGGTTATGAATATGGAGTTGCACAAACACCAACACATGAGCAGGTATGCATGTTAGTGAGTCTGCACGCACACTCACACAAGCCCATCCACCCACATAATGGGCTGAACAAATAAATAGAGTTAGCACTGCCATGGACCCTGTGTGTGTGTGTGTGTGTGTGTGCGTGTGTGTGTGTGTGTGTGTGTGTGTGTGTGTGTGTGTGTGTGTGTGTGTGTGTGTGTGTGTGTGTGTGTGTGCGTGCGTGCGTGCGTGTGTGTGTGTGTTTTCCAACAATTACTAGCGGAGCAGAGAAAAGCAGAGAAAGGATGCAAGGATGGAGATTTAAGCACCTGAAATCAGGTGAGCTGAATCCAGTCTTGGGTGGGGCAGAATGCTCAGCTTTTGAAAGAACTGACCCCCACTAGAGTTGACATCAAGGGCCAGAGACAAGGGGATAAAGGCAGTCAGGGTAAGAGGGAGGGTTGCAAAGAAGAGCTACAGTGGCTTCTCTGCATTCTCAGCCTAGTTAATGTGGCTAGGCTGTAATAAAAAGCCACCATGTGCCAATTGAGCCCCTACAATTAACAGATTAGAGTGATAAAGAGGTGCAAGACTGCAAGGCAGGACTGCCCCCCAAGCCCCAGGGCATCATGGGTAGAGGGTGGGCCACTCTCCTGATGAGGGGGTCAGATAATCTCTTTCACTGGGTACCTCCCTCCCCTCCCGCCTTCCCTCCCTCTCTTTCTCTCTCTCTCTCTCTCTCTCTCTCTCTCTCTCTCTCTCTCTCTCTCTCTCTCTCTCTCTCTCTCTCTCTCTCCCACTCTGCCCCCACAACCCCTCACCCCATGCCCTGAAGCACCTCGGCAAATACCTGCTCAATATTCAACACAAAAAGGAGTGTGTGTGTGTGTGTGTGTGTGTGTGTGGGTGTGTGGGTGTGTGGAGCAAATGGAACGTCTGTGATGGAGAGATACAAAAGCTGGGCAGAAACAAAAAGCGTGACATCTGCTAAAGCGATTGCGAGTAAATATGTTTGACAATTATTGTTTACAGTGACAGTGGAAACAGTTCACGAGATCCAACCACATTTCTGTTTGTATTGAAGCAGATGGGCCTATAGTGATTCATTAGCAGACTGTCAAAAGCTTCATTCTGAAGTTACTTTTTATATGCCTGCACTCTACACTAAGAGGAAAAGCCATTTCTGAGATAAGGATTGTTATCAATTTGCCTGCTTTTGCTTATATACCCCATGTTGTCTTCTGTCTGCTTCCTTTTCCCTGCTCTGTCACGTTTTGGCCTCTAAGTGTTTCCCCGGAGACGGGTCTGGACGCTTGTGTCCCCTGGACAGGAATTGGCAGGAATTATGGAACGGGCTTTTGCAGAGGATGGGTTTGACCTTCAGAGAACGAGAATCATGTTCATCAAGGAGGGGATGTGACTTTTAGGAGCTGAAAATATTTTCTGGAAGTTTCTTGAATCAGTCGCGTCATTGGCGTATGTTACAGTCATCGGTTTCGACATGTTTTTTGTTTGGAAAGAAGTCACTGCTGCTGACAACTACATTTGTTACATTCGGCTATAAATTTTATGCCCTCTGCTGTTTAGATGACTCAACATTGTATCACTGTTTTTGTATCTTAGTTATTGTATTAATACATGCTTTTCATCAAACATTTAGCGTGTCCAATGAGTTACTGTAAGTCAGCACGAACAGGTATGTGCAGTAATATGCATTGCAAAGCACATGTTTTGAATACAATCCGTAAGTGCTGCAGGCTTAATCAAACAGGCTTTGCATGCTCAACCTCGGCCCCCACGAGGTCCCATGCAGCCGTCACTTTAAACTCAGAGAAACAAGAGTACAAAACAGAGCCTAAAAAATGAGAGTCTCTTTCCAAATCACCAACACTGTGTATCTGATCCACTCAATCAAACGTGTTAAGTCATTATTAACCAAAGCCCCCGTCACCCTAATTGAAGCCCATTGAAACCTACGCACTACTGTCACAAATGGGGGCGGAGCCCAGCCGCTTGACTGGTAAACAAACTACAGAGCCACCACATATGGTGGGTAACCAGCGCTTAATTATCAATGAAGTTTTTGCAGCTCTCTCTCTGTCTCTCTGTCTCTCTCTCGCTCTCTCTCTCTCTCTCTCTCTCTCCTTCCTCCATCTCTCTCTCTCTCTCTTTCCCCCAGGCCCTCAGTAAAAGTAATGGACTCCTTTAATGGAACTTGTGTTAAACATGGCACTGCTGTTTCATGGTAGGCCACTAAGTGTGGAGGTTTGAATGCTTATGTTGGGGCTTGATTACAAACAGAGGCTGCTTAGCTCTCTAAAGGCATGTGTGTGTGTGTGTGTGTGTGTGTGTGTGTGTGTGTGTGTGTGTGTGTGTGTGTGTGTGTGTGTGTGTGTGTGTGTGTGTGTGTGTGTGTGTGTGTGTGTGTGTGTGTGTGTGTGTGTGTGCGTGTGTGCCATGGGGGCATCCAAGCACAAGGATTATATGCTCTTTGGACTGCCCAGGAAAATAGCTAAATTATTATTTTTATGTTACTGTCTCATAAACAATATAAATATAATTTATTTGTTCATAATATTTATTCTCTATATTTATTCCTGTTTTATAAATATTAATAGTTGCTTGGAAAATCATCAACTATCTGTTTTGGGTGATTAACTGGGGAATTGTGAGATTCATAAATGTAGTGCACCTCAGACTACAGACTGCTCAAAACTTTAACAAGTATAATTCTTGTCCCCTGACCCAGCAGGTGTGTCAGGTTTGTGAAGACAGACAGAGTCTCATTTTCCTCCCTGTGACTATAAAAACACTCTGAATCCCTGTTTGTCCTCTCTGCCACTGTCATTCCCACCACCCAACCCCAGGTTCACAGTACCATTCCTTCAGTTTCCCAAGACCAGTGAGGGGTGAACGTACACATCTCCAAACTATGGCCCACTGATGCTGCCAGTCCAGGCTGGCCAGCCATGTCCTTGATAGCATTGTTCTCTACCCAGGAGATGTTTGCCCAAGTGGAGAGACTGGGATTCAGGTCAGAAGACATGACATTCTTTATGGCTTTATGGAAGTACATTCTTTAAGCACACGCTAAAAAGATCCACAATTTGGCAAAATTAAGTTATTTGTTTCACCAACACCCCTTTCTTTTTAATAAGTTTGTGTTCTGAATTGTTTGTCTTCTGTATTTCAAATTTCTAGTAAAAGAATAGATTTAGGATCATCTGACAGAACTATTGTCTTAAAGCTTTTTGCGACAAGAATTGAGATTGTTTAGTTTAAGCACTTAGAAATGGATTACTTCTCACCCTGCAGACAGACAGAAAGAGAAACAGAGGGAGAGAAGGAAAGAGGGACAGTGTAGAAGTGGCATCCCTCATGTGAGCAGTGCCCTGCTGGTGGTGATGGTAGTGACAGCAGGAGACAGATGCTGAGGTAAGGGAGGTAGAGAAAGAAAGAGCTTTTAAAAAAAACTTTAAAAGCTTAGTGAAACTAAAAGAGAGAGAGAGAGTGTCTACACTCTCTTCGAGGGTAAAGCTATATTAGCACCTGGGTTCACATGCCTCAGTCAGCATAATGACACTTATCAGTTAAGTTTCATTAATGCAATAATTCCAGTTTTTCCAGATCTACTCACAGTTTTAAGTTTGAGAGGGTTTTGGGTCGGGTACTATAAAATATCAGTGTGGCCGTAATGGTAGTCTGGTCAAGTTTTAAGATGAGCAAATAAGCAATAACTTTGCATTATCAAATACCAATAGTAACTAAGTGTAAAGTACAAAATAGTCAATGTATAATATGATAGGAGATATGTATCTTACTTAGAAGATACACAGTGTTTACAGTAATAGCCTATTATCACCGTCTACTCTTGAGTCCTGTTATTATTGTTGTTTTGTTGTTCATTTTTTATTCTTTATTGTCAGTTGTTGATGGTATTGTTGTTGTGTTTTCCAAATTGTTACTTACAAACTTTAGCCTAGAATTTCTGTTCTTGGGAGTCTGAATGTCTACATTAGCCGCCCATACACAGAAACTGTAACCTGCTGATTGGACTGTTTCACAATAATTTCTCATTAATGGCGATACATAAAACACCGAATTTCATTTGTTCATTTTGATTCGTTCACACTATACTGGCCCTGTCTCTGGTTCGATTTAAACATAACCGGATCATTGCTATATCCTGCAATTCCCGTGTTATTTAACAGGATAAATAAAAATAAAAAATCCGTTAAGGTGCAATAAGCCAAACTGAACTGTATGTATTATGAAAAAGAGCGAAAACGAAAAAAAAAAAAAAAACAGTGAGTTGGCGAGGCCATAGCTGTGAGTTGATTAGGTCTCCGGTGAAAAGCTGCTCTCTGTCTGTGAGCGCGGAGTAAGTCCTTTATCACGGGCGGGCACGAACGCAGCCTGCAGCCATTGCTCGCCCCGAGCGAAGTGCGAGGATAGCAAACGGGATCCTATCATCAAACTTCATAATAACGCGCCCTGCACCGCAGCTGCGCTGCGACCCTTTCTGATGGAGCAGATAGCAGCGAGATGAAATACTGTTCTTCTTTGGTGTGAAATTATCACGTCTATTAATTCAGACCGACAACCCCTCTCTCTCTCTCTCTCTCTCTCTCTCTCTCTCTCTCTCTCTCTCTCTCTCTCTCTCTCTCTCTCTCTCGTTGCACTTTTTTACCCCATCTCTTATCCGTGAAAATACGCGATTTCCAAGCAAATGGTCCATTTTACTGAAGTAATTTTTCATCGTTGATTTACAGAAAATAAGGCTGAGGGGGAAGATGTGAGTTGAGGAGAGATGTTCTAAGCCCCGCGCTTCACAGGGAACTAAAAACACACCATACAATGTGCTTTGTCAGTATCTTTTCGAATTATTTTGCTGATGCAATTCGGTTCATTCATCACAAGAAAAAAAGACAGAAACAGAGAGTAGTGGATGTAATAAAATAATGGATTGCCATATAAAGTCAAAGATCTCAGCGCACCGGTTACGTCCGGAACATGGAAGTGTATATTTTGTTTGATTAGATAATTCCTTCATGTTCTTATTCCATCCTCACAAAAACATTTTAATTTATTTTTATTTTTATTTAATTTTGTGTTTAAAAGATAATAATAATAATAATAATAATAATAATAATAATAATAATAATAATAATAATAATAATAATAATAATAATTCTTGTTGATTACCAATGTATGCTTAATTTCTTTGGACTGGACAAAAGTGTCACAATTCATAAAATATCTGTGTTCAATATGCGGTAAAGAGCGAGCTCAAAGCGGGCTTTGGGGCTGATTACCATGTATTAACCCTTAGCGGACCTTAAAGCGTTCTACTGGGTCAACATTGCTTCAGGCGGTTGCTTGTTACTAAAGTATGATATCTCGAAATAACAGACTCCGCATTCGGTTTGACCAACGCTGAACCGTGCATTGCCAAAGCATATTGGGTCTGAGTTGTTCGTTTGGGGGGAAAAAGTGATCTTTATATTTATTTTCTTGGTGTAGCCGAAAATATTTATAACTGGGATATATGTGCAGCCCAGGTGACAGTTTATCACAGGCTATTCAAAAGCATACATATTCGTCGAAAATCCTTAACATTTCTTTGAAATGAAACGAAGATCAGGACATAACCATTTGACAACCCCTTGACCTTAATATAGCCTCCCCTCAGGCGCTTTTGATATCCATTCTAAAAATCCAATCAATCCGTTAATATATCAATTATTTAGTGATGTCTATGTGTAGCTTATTCTGATTTGTGGAACACGTTAGTCTAAAACTGTGAGTTAGTTCTACTGTATGTATGGAGGCCGACAGCTGGTTTGCTGGTTTACCCAATTTCAAACAGTTTATTAGCCAAAGGGGGAAAGATGCGAACGTTAAATAGTATGTAACCTAAAATTCACCTGAAAGGCGGCATATCAGTATTTAATGTACATAAAGTTAGATTAATTCAATAAGTGCTCGATTAGTTTAGTAAAAACTGGTTTCTGACACAAATAATAAAGTACAAAAATAATATAAAGTTTCTTTTATTTTGCTCTTTTGTAAACTATGTGTCTCAAAGCGAAGCATCGTTTCTTAGCGCGCGACACTGTGGACACTTTTTCATCTCTTCAAAACACTGTCGCTTATGGCCGATGGATAATCCACATCACTTCTACTCAGCGGTGGCAATTGTCAAACATTGTCTCTGATGTGGTGAAATATCTTAAGATTTCGTTGCTGATAATTTCACGGTGATGGTTTGACTACTGGTCGCGATTAAATCCAGCCCATGAGGCATCTCAGTGACAGCGCCTGATTCGTAGATCGTTATACGCCTGGACGAACGCTGCTGAGCGCAGAAGAACAGAGAGACCAGAAGAATAAACAAATAAATAAATGAATAATAAGGTGGGTCGTCCCGTGTGTGTGTGTGTGTGTGTGTGTGTGTGTGTGTGTGTGTGTGTGTGTGTGTGTGTGTGTGTGTGTGTGTGTGTGTGTGTGTGTGTGTGTGTGTGTGTGTATGACAGAGAGAGAGAGAGAGAGAGAGAGAGAGAGAGAGAGAGAGAGGGAGTGAGAGACAGCAGGTTGGCGTTCTTTATGAAGCGTGAAGTGGTTTGTTAAATGTTCACATCATTTGCAGGGTCTAAGGTTTGATAAAAAGAGACAGCCCTCAAAAGAAGTTGATTGAAATGGCGTGTGCCTGGCTGACGGGAGCCTGCCAGGGACAAAGCCCTGCGAAACCATGGCCGCTCGAGCAATTATTCCTCCACGCTGAATTTGGATTAGTGCAATGGAAAGAAGCATATGTTTGGCCCGCGGCGACACTCCCCCCGGCTGGCTTCGAAGAATGCGTGGAGGGAGAGAGAGGAAAGGGGAGAGCGAGGTTGAAACTGGAATATAAATTATATTAAGCAAAAAGGGAAACATTAACACGACTGCAGCGCCTTTATTTTGGGTGCGCACGAGCCCGTGCTAAGCTCGTCTCTGCTCGGGAAAGAGAGATGTGAGGATAGGTGGTTCGAGTAATCTAAACTTTAAGGGTCAGTTTTCAGGACAGTGATTAAGCTTACTCCTTAGCTAAATGCCCAAGACTGCATCTGCCTGAACAAATAGATAGATAGATAGATAGATAGATAGATAGATAGATAGATAGATAGATAGATAGATAGATAGATAGATAGATAGATAGATAGATAGATAGATAGATAGATAGATAGTCTTCTTCTGAAAGACATAAATTATTCAGAAATATCAAAAGTCATGAAAAGTCAGTTTTATAATGACTTTTGTCATCTCATAATCTAATAATAATAATAATAATGATGATGATGATGATGATGATGATGACGACGACGACGATTTAAACCGTTTTCACGTTTCAGCAACGTAACAGCACTAGACACGTACCTGCCCACTTACGTCAGTTTGTTTATTCAAACGCATGTAATGCTTTCTAATCGATTGCCTGATGTGTCAAGTAATCACGAGCGATTTGGTGAAGTCTTTGACCTCCTTTGGCACTGCGGAGGCCCAGCCTTCCCAGCCGGGTGGGGTCAGTAATGAGGGGAGACCCCAAATGATGAGGGCTGAGGTTAGAAGTCGAGTGCAATTAGCCATTTTGCGCTCCACTGAAGACTTACGGAGTCACGTAATACGTGTGCGAACGTTTTATTTTGTCATTTGGTCAAATGCTAAATGCTGTCCGTTTTCTTGCCCTCTCTAAACATTCCTCTATAGCTAGCTTATATGTCTAAACGAATTAGCCAGCGAGTAGCAAATACAGTGCATCAGGAAAACATTGAAATGACAGACTAGGATATTGTCCGTAATGGTAAAATGGTAAAAATAAATAAATAAATATCTGTTTTTCAAATGTTGTGTTTTAATAAAAATCGGTAATGTGTTTCCCTGCTGGTGTTTCTGATTAGTGATGAGGGCATCTTTTCTCAAAAGCCAAAATGACAGCTTTGCTTTGGTCAACACAACATAGGTCAAAATTAATTCGACCCGCTAAAGATTATTTACACAAACGAGACTACGATCATTTATCGCACGCACCATCGTTAGACAGACGACTGCAGGCATGGCGGCGTTACCTAATTTCCTTTCATCCGTTAAGACAAGGCCGGTACAACCGAATTATCCATTATTAGCCTATCTGTGTCAGTGACATTTGGGTAAAGTAATTTTCTGTCAGTGCTGCATGAATATGTCATTTTTGACCACGTTAAATTACTGTCCCTGAGATCATCCTGAGTGTACAAGTTATTGAGTTTGGTTCTGTTGTAATTAAACTAAGTCTGAAGTTTTAAAGCAAGTCTATCACAATGGGAGTCGAGAAAGGAACAGTTTCTCGAATCAAGTTTAGTAAATAGATCTGACAGAGTTACGCCAATAGACATGAGTGATTTGAATGTTACAATATTTTTGCCTTTCTCGCTCTCTCTGTGTCTCTGCTGATGCCTATAAACTGATAATAAGCTGAGATGTGAGTGTCAGGAATCACACACACACACACACACACACACACACACACACACACATATATATATATATATATATATATATATATATATATATATATATATATATATATATATATATATATATATATATATATATATATATAATCCGTTTGACATCTAAGCTGTGTAATTCAGTGAATTGGGAAAAGACACAAAATACACACATGTTAATTATTACAATGAAATCACGTGTAATTGATACCGATGGTACGAGTGGTTACTGAGAGAATTAACCAAACTCTGCAGGGTATTGCAATGCACTCGGATTTCACTTGCTCTGTTTTACACACATCGCTGCAGTTGCCAGGCATTCTTATGTTAAACTAGTTCTACCAGTTTAAATAAAGTTGCTGTAAAAAATACAGATTTCATTTTAAATTGACTGTACTGGTTTTGGCACAAACCATATATATATCGATGTGAACCAGTGAGTGTATTTCTGAACACAAACGGTACATTCATTAAGAGAAAATTAATACACTGATATAGATATTTCTTCTTATAATAACTCTCTCTTACATACACACGTAATAGCACTCTTACACACACACACACACACACACACACACACACACACACTCACACACACACACACACACACACACACACACACACACACACACACACACACACACACGAGTACGTTTTCATGACCGTTATTGTGACAGATGCGGTTTCAAATGCTTTCTGCTTTCGTTTCACTAAAAAAATGCATATATTTATTAAATGACATTAGAGCTAATGACACACGTGAGGGAATACGGCTTTCCACAATTGTTTCCTTTAAAACGACAATTTGTGCGTTTTTCCCCCGGCCCATGCAGAAGGAGCAGCCGGGTATCCCTCTTTCTAAGTGAGCCATTGCGCCCGAGGTTAGGATCCCACACACAATCTGAGATGGAGCCAACGAAAACAGTCCTGACAGACAATGCCTCGCCTCACCTGCTGCCGCACTCAGCATTGCAATTATGCCAAGGACGTGTACAGTTAGGCTTCGTTCACCTTATTTGAAAACAACTGCCTCCGAATCAAACCGACTGTCTGGGGCTAAAAATATGCTCGTATAACAAACGACCGCCATGGTGAAACAATACACTTGGCGGATCTTTCGTCAATGCCATCGCAGACGCCCCTACGCCGCTGAGGCTGTGCAGGCTTAGGGAACGACCCAGTCACTGGGAAAGGGAAAACATCCAGCTCTGTACGCTCCAGTGGAGATTGATTTCGAGGTGCGTGGCATCAATAAACAATCAAACTTAATTTGAATTTGAGTTATGCAATGTCTCGCTCTTCTGCGCTCCGGAACGCAATAACACTACATATAAGGTGTGTGTGTGTGTGTGTGTGTGTGTGTGTGTGTGTGTGTGTGTGTGTGTGTGTGTGTGTGTGTGTGTGTGTGTGTGCTCGCGCGGGCGCGCACGTGATTAGCTGCATGAATACCGAATGACTGACCTGAGGAAGGCCGACACTGCGAAATTAAATGAGACCAAACACGACGGGGCCGTCATTCCCCACATTCCTTCATAAACGGAGCCTGTTTTTCCTTTTAACAAGAAAATTTTGTAGTGGGATTCACTAAATGTTATCCAAACACGGTGTGATCAAATCACACTTAGGGTATCATATTATATCATTGCATATTTTAGCATACGTTGACTGAAAGAACGTATCAAAACAAAGTGGCGCCTAACAGCACAGCGATAAAAGCGTGGAAATGGCAAATGCACTAACCTTCAACACAAGCTTATACATCTGACTGATTTTAAGAGCGGTTTCGCTTGAGGGCTGAAACTACACACACTCACTTCAAACACGATTGAGAATTCATTGTTTTCTGTGTCATTTGGCTTGGTAAAAAGCTCCCTGCCATATTTGAATGATCCTGTGCTCTGAACGAATAGTTGAAAGTAAGGTATTATTATTATTATTATTATTATTATTATTATTATTATTATTATTATTATTATTATACTTGAGAGAAACAATGGGTTCAACTGCTTATTGCATGGAGCAATCGTCAAGGGAGAGCTAAACTCAATTACAGTAACCGTGCTGAATAAAAAAATAGAAACTGCCAAGCACGAAAATATACCCGGGCGCAGCAAGCACTGAATACAAATAGAAGATGAATAAATATCGACATGAAGCGTATCAAATATTTATTTTTTTCCTGGGCAACAAATGACTATAATACATTGACAGGCATGGGAACTATTGCCAACGCAGGCCTATACAATACAGATAAAACCGCCTCCAATTCGACATTGGACATACAAGATATCAGATGGTCCCAAATGTTTTGAAATTCTCAAAAAAGAAAGAGTTCCGAGGACAACAGGCTATCCGTTTATTGCTCTTATGGTGCTTCGAGGGAAGAACAAGAGGTGAATCGTATTCTGATTGGCACAACACATAAAAGCTCCGTATAAAAACAAGAAAATAGAAACACAAAACTAGTCTTGTCGGGGTCTCTCCTGTGATCTTTTTTTGTCGATTTAAAACGGAATGGCATAAGGATGATATATAGAGAAATGGACGTTTATTTCTATTAAATTTGTTCACTTGCTTCAATGACGCCTCAACATGCTACAAGAGGGCTGAATTGAAATATCCCAGAGAAAAATACCCCAAACTTCTGTTTTCTAAGAACCATAAAACCACATGAATAACTAAGCGAATATTCAAACCCACTAAAACAGGAGGCACCAGATAAATAAAAAAGAAGGTTCAACAGACGCACCATATTTACAGTTCCCGTTAAATTACACATAAATAAATATATACATACATGAACACAGATTCCCTCATATAACCGTGAATCGTGTTGAAATTCAAAGTTCAAGTTGGTCGCTCAGAGTGAAACGTCTGTGTCTGGAGTCATGAATCTGTGGAACTTTGTCAAGTTTATTATTCACAATACTGATAGAAAATCATCCTCTTTCAGCTTCTTTTTGTCACTTCGCTACAATCGTGAATTGAGAAGGGTGGCTAGGTTTCAGTCCGTCGCAGCTCATAAAAAGTGGGAGTTCATTAAAAGTCCTCGTGTGGCAGATCTATTTTTCTTCGTTCACGCGCCTCCTGTCAGGAACTGGTTCTTGCGTCTCATCGCCACCCTTTATTTTCTTCAGATTTAGATAAATATGTCTTCCGCGAATCCCATGTTAAATTGCGGTTTTGAAAAGAAATCAGACATGTTGCAAAATCGTCAAGATCGGTAAGTGGCACACTGTAGTCTTGATCACTAGTGTATTTCATATGCATTTAATATGTACTTGGCTGTCTAACGTTTGGACATCACTTTCTGTGCTTCTCGTCTTTGTCTCCACCTTTAGTGCCCGACTCAGAGTGGCTGTTGGGATTATTGTTGAGATACATTTTGTCCATCGCTTTAATAGCCTCGGTCAGATAGTTCTGCAGCGCGGTGACGGCCGCGCACACGGCGGGTGTTCCGAATCCGTGAGAAATGAGACTGAAGTGGGTCAAACAGCTCTGAATCCCGGGCTCGAGTATGGGCTGCGGGCGCGAATTCCCCAGTGGCGAGCGGTCCTGGGAGAGCAGGTCGGTGAATTCTTTGCAGATTTGTCTAGGAGGAGACACAATGCAGCGAGTGAGGAGGTGGCGGAGTAATGTCATGTGTTGTAAGCACAATGTGTCAACCTGACCTTAATCAAAGCTGAAGTTTCACTTAAAAAAAAACATTAGTAACACTTTCTCAGCGCGCTCTCAGAGTGTGCCATGTTCCCTAATCAATGAGACGCGTGTTGGGTTTGACAGCTGGTTATTCTGTCGCTGTTCAGAACCAAGGCTGTTCAGAACCAAATATCAGGTGGAAAATAAAAGTTAAACACAAGTCACTACGTCAGTCACAGATCAGTGGAGAAGCCCGTCAATCGGCTTACATTAAATTCCAAATTTTACAGTAATTATGGATAACTTTCTTTCCCTTTCTTTCATTTTGGAGGGACAGTCTTCCGTCTTGACAGCTGAGAACCTTGCAAGATTTTCATGTTCGAACTTGATCGTAGCACTTTTAACGACTTCGCACACTGTGCATTTCGACTGGCTATGCCATTTGTGTTCTCTAATACACAGAGCCAACGAACAATTACTAAACCCCTACAAAAAGGCATAAATTAACGCCTGAGAAATATATGACGATTCCTGGTAAATTGTTTGCAAATACGCATAAAATGTGCGAGTGACAAAGTCTGTTAACGTGTTTGTATCGGAGTAAATATGTGGTAATAAACATTAAAGTGCTTTGAATGCACTTTTTGACATTTGAAAAGCAGGAATAGCACTTACTTCGTTGCCAATAACATGTTTTTTCTTTGGACTTGTTCATTTGGGTCGGAATGTTGACGGTTTACGTATTCAGCTACTGCCTTGGCTGGGAATTCGGTCTCGCATACATAACCGAAATCTCTGGCAAGATGCACGGCTTCGCCTAAGAAGGAGAAAACGGGGTTGAGTGTGTAATATATTACTTTAAATTACTGACATCAGATGTATACCAATTAACACCTTCATTTAACACATTTTTTCGTCTAATTAACGTTCTCAGCCAAAGAACCGGATACCCTCCTATCGCCTATGAATTTTCAGGCATTAATATCACTTTTATGTTCTGCTGGACGGTAGAAATTTGTACGTTACGAATAAGTATGTCAAAATAGACCAGCCCTTCCACGACAAGGAGAATATTAGAGAAGCAATAACAGTAAGAACTATTTGATAATCGGCGTCAGACAGACACCATGACATTGATTTGCAATCCCTTCAACAACGTTGTACGCTGAGGAGATGGTTCTGCATAGGAAAGCAATTTTAAACGGCTGTAAGTAAACCTCGTTCTTACATGGGCTACTTTAGCCATGAGAATCACCGGGTCATTCCATCAAGGTCTGTTTTGTTGATTTTTCCTAGTCTTTGGTTTTAATTTCCTGAAACAGTTGGCTTTTAACTTCAGGCCTTCCTGTCATAAGTCTAGACTCCGGAAGGACGCATGCGCCAATTAGCATCAAAGCTTCAGTCCAGTAAACCGGTTTCCATAAAATGGAGCGGATCATAAACAATAACAGCACTTCAGAAAGCCACTGTCACTAACTAAATCACTGGCCGGCTGCGCGTCCCCCAACCCCCATCGCTTTATCGTCAAGGAATCATACATTTCTTCAGGCTCATTACCATACAAAACCAAATCTCAATGAAGCACGATGAATATTGCATTCAGTCTTCAGCGACAATGATTAACTGGAACCAATGAACCGTCTCAAGCTTTCACCTTTAAAACCCATGGCACACCAAATACCACCGCACGGAATAATCACCTTCAACTTTGCAAGCAAAATGGATTTATTCAACAGCAATGGCATCTTCGCACTGCGACATAATTAACTCATTTATATTTTATAATAGGCTTACAACTACAGGTCATTTCTATGCTATCAAACCATCATGTTGGCCATTAAGACCTTATGCATACAAGCCGACAAGTGTACAATAATAATAATAAAAATACTACTACTACTAATAATAATAAAGGTATCATCAATCAGTCAGTCGATTCGCTTGTGGTTTGTGGTGTTCCAACAAACTGACACAAGCCAGAAAAACTGCTTGTAAAACGCCATAAAACAATAAACCAAAACTATGGCCCAGAGTAGGCCGCTTGCAGCTCTACACACTACACTAAGCCAACATGTAAAGTCTGCCGATCTGCTGTGTTCACACGGGTGAAAAGGGTTCATGTAATCGCCCTCAAGTCCTCAATTTTTTTATCTTCCGATTCTTTTCTCACAAAACACATATATCCTTCATGCATTGTTGCTTGCGGGGCAAATTCAATCCAAATTACACGGATGAGCGCATATGCTGATTTAGAATGGCCCCGTGCAGCAGCATTAAACACCTGCTTCAGCGCGCGCCAAAACTCAGGCGACTTACCTTCCACCAGTGACGTCAGAAGGGTAACGTTCGCAGCTTTGCGTCTCCCCGCCGGTAGGTTTAATCCGATTTTATCGAGTTTCTCTCTCAATGATCTTCCTCCATTCTTAGATTTGGCCCTGTTAGGGTAAAGGCAAAGAGATATGCATTTACTCCATATACAATTACACCTTCCTGTCTCCATTTTTACATAAGTTAGTTATTTTAAATAGCCTATATGTTATTTCTATGAATATGAAGAGCATATAAAGAACATGGATAGATAGATAGATAGATAGATAGATAGATAGATAGATAGATAGATAGATAGATAGATAGATAGATAGATAGATAGATAGATAGATAGCTCATTATATAGGCCATTTAATAGTATATATTATATATTATATAGTAGTATATATAGTACTATAATATACTATAATAGTATATATATATAATATAATTAAAACAGTGTGTCATAGGTTATATATATATATATATATATATATATATATATATATATATATATATATATATATATATATATATATATATATATATATATATATATATATATATAAACAGTGTGTCTTATAACATAATTAAAACAGTGTGTCATAGGTTATATATATATATATATATATATATATATATATATACAGTGTGTCATATATATATATATATATATATATATATATATATATATAGTGTGTCTATATATATGAACACAGTTTATATATAGGTTGTGGAAAATGACCTAGGTCTACACATCAGGCATTCCTTATGAGTCACTAATAAATGATTACAGTGCAAAAGCCCTTAACAACGTCTGTCAATTTATCATGCACACAGGTAGCCCTAATCACTGATATGTGCTAGGTTTTCTAAGTAATGAGTTGTAATTATGTTTCTTTATACATTTTCCATTATTTTGGGAATTTAAGAAAAAAATCGGTTGATACGAAGTTTAGAGAAATCTTGCTCCCTTTCATAAATTTTAACAAAAACTTAAGTGAAGAAGGCCTGTATAATTACACCCCGTGCAACTGGTTTATATGCACGCATTGGTCCGTAAACAAGGTTTTCCTGAGTTTTAATGTCCGCCCATTTTAGTTGTTCTAACAGCATGGAATTGGTTATCGGTATGGTCGGATGTAATTATTGGTGACATTTGTAAAGGAGGAACAACCAAAATAAAAATGCGGAGGTCCGGCTCACCTTCGCAACACCCCGCCGAGCAGGGAAGCGTTGAGGCACTCGGGCGGCGAGAGGCGCCTCTGCACTTCCGCAACTGTGACCTTGTACTTTGATGTGGAGCTGAGAAGAGATAGGCGACCCGGAACTGAACAGAACACTTCATTTGGATTTACCACGCCGCCAAAAAGACCATCTTTATTTATCGGTATGGCCGAAACGTTGCTGTTGTTCTTGGATAAGGAAACCGGACCTAAAAGAAAAGAGAACGTGATTAGCACCTTTGAGTCTCATCATCTACGCTACAAAACAAATGGAAAAGATGAATTTCTGTGCACCAGACAGCTAGTGAATACGATTAGACATGTGCACTTATGCACAACATTTCGTTGCAGGCCTATAGAATCACAGGCAATATGTTCTTATCGGGGAGTAAGGCTCCTAGTGAAAGAAAGTAGATAGGACAGCAAAGGCTTTTCAATCTACTCATGAAATGCAACTGCTCAAATATGCCTCGGGTAATGAAGTGGTCTATCCGTCAAATATTTAATATGATCAGAGCCGTGACTCCAGAGCAGGCCTCCAGAATGGGACAACAGATCGTGCACTGGGTTGCTTCAATTTGGACACTGACTGTATGACCCGCCGGGGGGGGGGGGGGGGGGGGTCGGTGGGGGGGGGGGGGGGGGTAATGACGGAAGTACCGCATCTGTAAACAGTATGTGAGACCCATGTGAAATTTGTCAGCTTCATAACGGAAAAACAAATCATGTTTGAGGCCCTCCTGCCGATGGAAATATCCTTGTATAACAATAATAATAATAACTTCGACAACAACAACAAAAATCACAATCATGATCATAATAGTAAACCTAATAACACGTTATTGGTAACAGACGTCATATTGTTGTCAGTAATCAACAGCAACATGGCTATACATTTCTATTCACTGTTCTACTTTTCTTGCGGACGACGTGATTTTTGAGGAGCTAAAATCTGCTTATTGCACATCTTCTATATTATCTCTATCGATCTATTTTTCTATCTATTTATCTTTCACACACACGCGTGCGTGTATGAATGTCTATATTCGACTGCAACGCGTGTTGTTTCTTTGCGTGGGTTGCCGTTCTTTGCACGGTAAACGGAGACAAAGGGCCAAGCACTTTTGGATAGATCACTTGTGACATTAATGGCTCAGCGGAGGCTAATAGAGACAATGGCAGTTAAGCGAACTCCGGAGATTGCTAATATAACAGCCAACAATTGCACAGATATGGAATAAGACATTTCCTAAAAATTCATTCATGAAGCATGAGATTTAACCAAGATTTCACGTAAAAAAAAAACAATATAACATCCCATCAGTAGAGTTGCGACATTCATTTTTGGTAATGCTTCTCTAAATGAATGCTTCTTCAACCACGTGCAGTCGAAACAGAACAAAGCTTCACGTGCACCACTGAATGGGATTTCCTCGTGTACGAAACTATTCGCAGTTGCAAATGATATATTCGTGCACAAAGTATATAAGATATTTGCCTGTGTTCACACTGCGTTGCACACAACGTTACGACTGCCGTTTCAAATTTAGCCCTGGAACGTGGATAGCAAGCCAAGATTAAATTACTGTAGCATTAACACACTAAGTTGTATTCAAAGGGCGAATGTTAGCAAGAAACGGTTTCGTAGAGCTCGTTCAAAATGGATCGTGCTTTATCAGCAAGCTAACTCGTGGCCTACAAATTAACCAGGTCCGCCTCGCAGCAAGCGCGTATACGCTTTACGAGGGCTGAGCAGCTAGTTCAGGCACGCGCGGTATTTAGAAGGAAATTGCTTACCTTTCTTGATTACGGTTTGGTCGGGAATGTGAATTCCTTGATCCTCAACGTGCTACAAAAGTAATTAAAACGGGAAATTACGAATAATCCAAAATACAGACTGTAATGAATTTGCCAGCGTAAGACTGCTTGGCAAAGGGAGACATATTGCATCGTGTTTTCTTATTATAATTAAATCCACAGCGACATGCCTAGTATGCTCTACAAGAAAATAAAATTCGTGCAGAATAAAAGCAGTTAAGGGCAAATGCACAAAAGATGACAGTGGCGTTCATTTAAGATGCTTTCGAACGCCGAGGATTTTTTATCCCACCTGCCGGGCGATATTAAAGGAAATTTCACTCTAAGCGGTGAATATATAGGTTATTACTCCTGCGTAAAATGGTTCAAGGTAGAATGGACTACATCGCCTTCGTTATTTCTTTTGCCTGAATCTCTTCAATGGGCAGACTACAATTTAAATTAAAGATAAACAGGGGCAGCTACGAATCGTGTCCAAAAGTGACAGATAGTATTAAACCTTATGTGCATTTATAGCATGTTTTGTTCCCAATTCCCAATATGTTATTATTAAAAATGTGAGTGTATTTTTTCTTGTTTCCTTTTCTATCTTTCATTTTTCTTTCTTTTTCCCTTACTTTCGTTCTCTTTCCTTATACGCATTTTCTTATAATCTAAAGATAACTTCGTGCATAATGCGAAATATTTAAGCATGCATATGAATATTGGGATAATGTATGAAAAGACAGTATCAACTGTCAGTTGTGAAATAATGTTTCTCAAATAACATTAAAATACAGCATACTGTTTGCACAAAACATCGATGCTTGTAACGTGAACCTTGATGTGACTTTGCTGATTGTGACTTTGCAGTATGGCCAAACTGATAATGGCTCCAATAATTTGCCAATAAAACTACGTTAATTATGCAACTGAAATATATTTGCGCTATTTCTGTTACATCCACAACTGCTATTTCAAGCAATAACATTTTACACACAAATATTACACTGGAAGGGATTTTTAACCAATCCGAAAATGCCGCCACTGCTAAAGTTCTGGAAATGTTCCTACCTGAACGTCGTCTAAAGAATGAGGTATTCCATGGATGGGGATAGAATCTGTGAGTCCCGTGTCGATACCGTGACCCGATGGCAGAAGTACTTCTCTCCGGTACTCCCTACACAGTTGGTGAGGCAAGCCGCGGTGCTGGTGAAGCAGGCTACTCTCCTGGCTCTGCCGTTGACTAGGCCAGCCCGGGTGCTGGGGCTGCGGCTGGGCGTGCAAAGAGTTGATGGAGTACGGGTCGTTGACGTGAGAGTATGGGTCCTGCGACTGCGGATATATGGGCTGGTAGGGCGGCGGAAAGTACGGCGGTTGGAAGTCTGAGTTCGGCGTGTGGGACAGTGGAGGGGCGCTGGTGTACGGAGACTGACCCACGCTGCCCAGCTGAGGTAACCTGGCTGTCCCATTGCTGGTACCGTCGTGACGATCCTGCAAGAACAGACGGGGGGATTCAAGACGACGTGTAGAAACGAAACACCCTTTTGCTCTTGCCCTAAATATAAGGAATAATTAATTTCGTATCGAATCGCATACACTGTTCCACTGGTTGTTATACATTTAAACAACTAATTTCAACAAATAATAATGAACATTTTTGTAATAACAATAATAATAAAAGGCTTATACACACAATTTTGAAACGATTTTAAAAATGTGTTGCTTATTTGGTCATTTTTTAATTGTATGTTATTAACTAAGGAAACGAAGAATACGACGCGAGTTTTTATCAAATAAGTCTCTGTAGCATTTGATTGTGCCAACTGCAGCCTGCGTGATGGCACCGATTAAACGAGTGTAAATGTTGAACCAAGTCCTCTCATCTTTACGCCCGACAGCCACTCACCATCGCGGAGAAACTGTGCACCAACATCTGCGAAGATTTCCGAGGGTCTCAACACACAAGAATCGCAGAAGGACAACCGTTGGCAAAACAACGAAAATAAAGGAGCGAACGAAATAAACCCAGGACTGAGTTGTGCGTCGAGGTCACGGAACCCAGTGTTCAAATACGCAACGAAGAAGCGCGATAATCCATCAGAGTTTGGGTTAATCTCCAGTGTTCTTCATTTGATGTTCAAAATGCAGCGTTTGTGTTTTTGCCGGTTAGTGTTTAAAGTTTCTTATATCCCCTTTCCATCGCCTCGCTGTGTCAGTGAGCTGTTCCCTCGCTTGGGCGCATATTAGCGAAGAGCTGCTCTTCCTCTGCGCTCCTAATAGCAGATATTCATGACTATTAATATTACACCAATACTTAATAAGGGGAGAATGGTAGGAAATCGAGCGTGAAGCGAGGAAGCAACTCAAGGCAGACTCTGCTCTAAATGACGTCCATTGAATGAGGAATCAGTATATCTAATCAGAGATGGAGAGAGAAAGAGAGGGGGAGTGAGTAAGAGAGGGAGAGAGAGAGAGAGGGAGGGAGAGAGAGAGAGACAAAAAGAGGGACATTCTCTTGCGTCTGACGAATCAGAGAGAGGGGAACGTTTTAAAAGGTTCGAGGGCAAGAAAATGTAAAAGAACGACGGAATGAACGGAGACGAAATGAGGGACGACTGGAGGAAAAGACGCGCTCGTGCGAGTCCCGCGGAAGCCCAGCAGCCGCTGAGGGCATTTGGGTGGCATATTAGTGCCTGTCGTCCACGCGTGCTGCCCTCTTGTTGTTTGCTCCACTTTCCGTCTGTTTGTTCTCGGTGGCCCTCAGAAACCTTCCCAGTGAATTTACCAACGGCCGCATGACTTCAAACTACAACGAACAAGCTAAATTGCTCTGCCAGCAAGTATATCCGAATCTAAAGTTTACGAGTCCATATTTACCGTACCAATACACGCTTGACAAGGAAGGAGAACTCCTCTGCCCCTCTTTAGCTCCTTCGCACGCGATCATGTTTGGGCTCGCTGGTGCGGTTTAGGACACTCGTTATGCAGCTGAACTTATTAAAAACCGCATTTTGATAAATACGCGTGTATTTGTCCACAAAAAAATAAATAAGCAAGAGAAACACGGTCAGATGTGGGAATTAGAGCAAAAGTTGTTTTTTTTCACGTTGTGTATGTCTTCCAGAGGTGGAAAAAACACGTTCAACTGGCTGCACCACTCGACAACCAAAATTACTTTCAAAACTTTACATCCATGCTAACCTCACTCATCTCAGCATTATCGCCTATTTAGAACATTCTGGGCAATACGAATATTAACCTCAGTACTGTATTAGTGCAGTAAAAACCAAACCAAAATTACCCATTATATCGGTAATTAATAATGTTGTTATTATTACGACTATCCATAATAATAATAATAATAACAATACATCTAATTATTTTAACAATACGATGGTATTTTTTATTATTGCTATTGTTGTTGTTATTATTGTTATCCAGATGTTGTAATCTCTTATGTATACCGTATATATTTTAACAAAATAAAAACTTTTCCTAAGGATTATGACTTTGACTTATAAATGTATTATTATTATTGTTATTATGACAATAATATTAATTATTATTGATATTATTATTAACAGCAACAGCAATAACACCACAAACAACAACAACAACAACAACTACTAATACTACTACTACTACTACTACTACTACTACTACAATAATAATAATAATAATAATAATAATAATAATAATAATAACAATAATAATAATCCTTACATTTTGTAACAATGCATCATGTAACATCTCGGCACTTTGAGAATGCAATACACTGCATGAAGAAATCTGAATAAAACGCCACTAAAAAAATTCATGCAAGAAACATCGAAGATTTGCTGTTTGAAAAATAAAATCCAGGTATGCTACTCACTTACCTCACAGTCTTCATATTTAATATTATCAGTTAATTTCCAAAGCATTTTCATGGGTTGTGGATTCAATGAACAGCGTCTTTGCCTAGTTTTACACAGTGCACGAAAGCTGAAAAATGGCTGGGTTTTTTGAGAGTTGCCTTGTCCGCGCGCTCAGATCTCCCTCTAATGGTGAAAGTTAAGAGCCTCGCGCAATACTGTAATAACGCTCGTGTTCCCTCATTAGCATATCAACAGACGCTTGATTCTCATTTACCCAACACCAATGAATAAACTCGTGCAAACTTCACTAAAAGCATTTGTGCATTTTTAAAGCTTTATGTTGATCTACAAGTAATGAAGAAATAACGTGGTTATATATAGAAGCGATATCACAAGAAAACAAAGTATGGAAACGCTAATCCATTGTTTAATATTTAATCCAAAATTAAAATCATAAGAAAATAACAGTTATTTTGCATGGAAACATTTACGAAAATTAGTCAATTATTACCCCTAATCATAAAGATTTTTTTCAACACCAGACAATTTGAAGTTTTTGCTGCACATCGCAATGACAGTTCTCAAAACTAAGATACTTTAGCATATCAGTGAGTTTGTCATGCAAAGCAAATAGGTCTACTCTACGTCTCTCAGTCGCCAGAAACACTTTGTTGTCACACTGATTTTCGTAAACTGTTGTTTTAGACCTATTGAGATTTCTGACCTCAGAGACAGCGCCGTTACTGTTATGCAAATGTGTCAATTCTTGTGTAGGTAGCGCAGCTCCACTCTGGACACGTAAGTGCGATTTTAGAAATGTAAATAATTAACACAACAACGTGGCTTGTTAAATTTGAATGAGTGACTGGACGAGAGGGGTTTACTCTTTAAAGTGGCGACACGAGCACCCCGGGTTGCGGGTCAAGAGACGGGTCGACAGGTTTAAGGCGTTGGCCTTCTCTTGTCGACATTACTATTTTGTTGGGGGCAAGCCCTCAAAGCAGTTGTCATTAATGAGAGAACGAAAGAAACTTGTTCACAATGACAATTAGGGCAGAGAAAAGAGCAATAGAAATGGATTGGTGTGTGTCCGAGCCTAGTTTCTTGCGTTGCCGTTTGGTGGGGGTATGTATGGTGAAACCTCGAAGCTTGAAACTAGGATACGTTGAAATTGTGTTAAAGCTCACAAATGTCCAGAGAAATCTTTCGTAGTTTCACGTACTCGAGGTGGAAATATTCGTCTAGTTCACATGCAATGCAAAACACTATACAAATAACCATGTCATAATATTTCTTTAAACTATATTTTATTAATATTTAGTTAATGACAAACTGATTATTTAGTATGGTTAGTATTCACTATTTCACACATGCAATGCATTGCGATGGAGTGAAGCACATGCTTTTAGCTTTTTTGCTATTTGTGGATTTTCTGTATGCAAACTAAGTGTGTATGTACTTTCATCTATCTATCTATCTATCTATCTATCTATCTATCTATCTATCTATCTATCTATCTATCTATCTATCTATCTATCTGTCTGTCTATCTATCTATCTATCTATCTATCTATCTATCTATCTTTTTAATATTAAGCTGAAATAAGTAACACAAGTAATAAAATAATTATTAACCGTAGTACAAAAAGTTGAAGAATGTTTAAACATTTCAGACCATCATAGAGAAGACATCCAGCAGCGGTATCAGCGGTATTCTCAACAAACTGTTGTTGGCCAAAGGGCCTTTAGTAAGAGCGACTTCCACGCAACTGTTTACGAACGCAGCGATTCAACTATTCCGGTCTGCTATTTCCTGCTATTTTAGTGTTCACTTTATAAGAAGTGAGATATCTTATTCCAGTTACCACTCTAAATGGTACAGTGGCATTAACGGGATGTTTTGCGACCGTGATAGATGAAATACAGAATCGTAATAATCCAGCTTTACGTACAAGTGGCCGTGGTAACAGTACAGTACAAAAGTAAAAGAACACACCTTCGTGATTCATGGAGGAGCACGTACCTGCCAATCTCCCATTTTGCCTACTACTGACATTCTTGAATCTTCTTGCCGGATGGGACAGATCACACGCTGTGTTATCTCATTTACCCGCCTGTCCTTAAGCCAAATTCTACTTTTACCTGAAGAAAATCTACTCACCTGGTCATAAAACAGAGTGCCACCTCGTGGCGCATGCGCATTGCACTATATATGTGTGAGGTTAAACTGTACCTGAAAACGTAGAAACACTTAGAAGAAATGTTTTCAATTGCTTGTTATAAAACCATATAGAGAAACCACTACTGCAGATCACTGTTGAAAAATATGCGTATCGAGAATATTCACTAATGTGCAAACGTTAGG
Organism: Brachyhypopomus gauderio; assembly: GCF_052324685.1. NCBI lineage: Eukaryota > Metazoa > Chordata > Actinopteri > Gymnotiformes > Hypopomidae > Brachyhypopomus > Brachyhypopomus gauderio. The sequence goes on along the minus strand of NC_135217.1, from coordinate 18,771,339 downwards.
TTATACATTACAGCACTTCAAAATATTGGTTTGTTATAGGATAAATTCTTTATAACTTAACGTAGGCATTTTGAATATATATGTTGGCATTGATTTCGTGCTGAGTCGTGCCGGTTATCAGGCATTGCATATTTAATATATATTTATGGTAATCTGCTAAATAGTCTATATGTAGACTGCACAGGCCATTAGTCAGGACATCAGTACAACTATTTATTGTACAACTATTTATTGGTAGTGTGTTTATTTTAAATGTTTATTAAATGATATATGCTGAGAGCCCCGTATTGTAAATGACCATGCATGAAAAAATAAAGGGAACCTCGTGCGTGAAAATCTCACCCTGAGAACATGTAACGTTGTCTGAGGTGTTGTTTTCAGTAGGTCACATACCGATACTGTCCTTTCTGTACGAAAAAATGAGTATACCACAACATTTCTGATGGAAAGAGAGAGAGAGAGAGAGAGAGAGAGAGAGAGAGAGAGAGAGAGAGAGAGAGAGAGAGAGAGAACTGATAAATCATTACTCATTGGAATTATGTGCTATGTGCTCGGGGATAGGCCTACTCGAAGTTTACTTTATTAAAATCATTAGAGTAAAGAAAAAACGGCCAGTTTGAAAGAAAACAGATTTTCTATAGATGGGCAAATGTCAAGGATCCATAATAGAAGTGCATGAATGACAGAATAGAAAATAGTGAATGTACGGTTATATTCTTCTTCTTCTTCTTCTTCTTCTTCTTCTTCTTATTATTATTATTATTATTATTATTATTATTAATGTAATAATAATAATAATACCACCACAAATTGGGTTACATTTTTAAAACTATGTAACATTTTTATTGACCAATAGTGCCTCTAACCTAAACCGGATGTTTATGAATAAAGCATAAAATATCCAGAGTTAGGTTTATTTTTACTATTCTATATTATAAGCAATCTCACTTCTAAATTTTGATTTTTTTAAGTCGTTCAGGAATAGGCCTACTCTTGTCTATCTAGATTCAACCCATCCACCTTTCCTCTGTAGGTGGCGCAGGCAGCTACACATAGTTGTGTAGTAGTTATGCAGCTTAGTAGCTACGTTTCTTGGGTTACACAGCGCAGACCTGAAGGTAACATGTCAAAGGCGGAGAACTGTACTACATACATTTAAATGATGGCTGAGTCTATTGTCCTCCTGTTCCTAGACAAGTGTGTTCCGACTATGAGCCGTTCTCTGTCGCCATCTTTTGGATGGTCTGTGTGACTGTTTAATCGGTCGTGGTGTCTTTGTTGTGCGGCTCCCAGTTACAGTCAAAGCTTTCACACTCTTATCCTGAGATTATTTTGTTAAAGCAGGATCACGTCCCGTTGCACAAGCTGAAACGATGCACGGTCCTAGCTAATCTTTCCTCTTACTGTTGTTATTCATGATGATCTGATCTTAGCTGTTTATTTCCCTTCACTTTAGTCACATTTTGAGGTTGTATTAAGCAAGAAAGCAGTAGCCTAATTAAACGTGACCTTCTTATACTGATTTAGACTTCACATGTTTTATTTGATACTGACAAGAGAATGATGATGGGTATCTTTTATTCCATCATGTGTTGTACAAACAGTTCCAGATTTGGGATCTGCTGCTGGGATGAGCCGAGCAGGAACTGAAGGCACGCTAGTCGATTTCTGATTCTCTGACACCACCTTGCGGTTCTTTTTTGAATTGTGAGGTTAATCATTTTAAGATCCGGTGTTTTCGGTTCCAAACTGGAGTTTCCATTTTATCTATCTCACTGGATCCAAGTTATGAAGAACTATTTTAGCAAATGTGGAGATGGGATTTGGTGCCCTCGGGACTGATACCCCTTGGAGTGGAGCTATATAACGTACATTCCTTGAGGTCTGTGTCCTACAGATGTTTCACTACCCCTTTATACAGTGGTCGTCATACCTGACTTCACCGAGTTGCAGTTAGGTGTTTAGATAATTACCAGTAATTGCAAAACTCACGACTAGATTTGGATTCCAGGTCCACACTAGGACAGCTTTATATGTTACATACGCACTCGTCGCTGAGCCTATATCTAATTGAAATAAATTTTGTTTCAAGACGTCTCAAACATTACGTTTCATAATTACCTATCCCAACCTGCTGTATAGATGTTTTATTAAAACTATGTACACATGAGAAGCCAGCAACAGCAGACGTAAGCTTAGTCGCGACTTTTATTTTGAAGTGTGTTGTTGTCGCTCCTTAACTTCGACGAACAGACATCAAATGCGCTGTCTGAGCAGCTCTGCAATTTATCTAGATCAATTACGCAACTCGCTAAATATGTGACATTCTCGTGTAATGCATGGTATATAAATAAAGAACATTTTAAATAACGTCGTTACATAACATCAGTTGAACGTTTAACCGGCTACAGCGCCACGTACTCCACGCGCGGAGAAACCGACGTCTCGTGACCATGGACAAAATATCCAAAGGTAAGTGAGTTAGTTAACGTTAACTGGGCTAGAGCTGTCGCCGGTGTGCTAGTTATTTATTCACTAGGTATGAACGTTTTCCTGTCCTACCTCAATTGGGCTGTACAGACGAGCACAACCTCATTAGACTTGTGCAGTCACGGCTTGTGAGTCTTGTGTATGTTTCCAGGAGTGCCCATGTCTGGTTCTACACATCTAGTTAAGAACAGGATTGAAATTAAGTTATCCAGAGCATCACCAGGGCCAGACTTTGGCACCCCTGGTCTACGTAATATTAGCATTTCATATAATCCTAGTTTAAGCAGGATTAATTTGTCTGATATTGACATCAAATAAGCTCTTTACCCATTTTCTTAGAAAATTCACATATTCAATTTGCAGTAGCAAAATGATTTGTTTAAAAGTTTGGTGACATTAGGCTGGACGGACAGGTGAATCTCTTGTATCTTCATTTCAATGAAGACAAGGTAAACAGTTCTGGGGTGAGTTTCCCAAAACGTTCGTAACTCTACTTCGTAACCATGTACTTATGAACGTTCTAAAATTTACGCCGGTTTCCCAAAAGCCTTCGTAACCCACGTCGTACTTAAATTCGTTCGTAAATCTACGAGTGATCTGACCCTGTCGTAACTCGCCAAGTTGTTCTTAACCTGAAGTTCACGCGCAGTTCCGTCTGACAAACGATAGAGGGCGCTGATTATCCCTGAGGCGCTGATTATCCCGTTAAAAACGACAGAGGGCGCTGATTATCCCTTTAAAAACGCTCCCAGGTAGGGATGGGGAGATTCACCGATTCACATCGGTGATTCGGCACACATGTCTGCGATTCGACTGCACCGGTAGATTCAACGTGCATCAGGTTTAATTTGCGGGCGAATTTACGGTGCATCGACTCTAGCCTTTTTGCATCGGCAAATACCATGGTTAAATCAGGTGTTTTGTTTTCCAGTATCTATTCCTTATTCTAACGTATTTACAGAGGCAACATACTTTTTATTTTTATTGATTTCTTTTTTTTTCAAGGTAACATAAATGCACCATCGTGTCCTCAGGTACTGACGCAAACATGCAGACGTACACAACAAAGATAGAGGGGAAACGAGAGCATTAGCAACGATAAAGATATTTAGTGCACCAAAAAACACACACAAATCAAACATGTGGCAATATTTCGGGTTTTTTAAGTGAGGTGGTCAACTTGACAAGACGCACGCAATCTGCAAACAATGCCGTGGGGCTATCAAATACGTTAGTAGCACAACGAACCTGGCGACACACATGAAAAGACGACACGGTGTGGACATCTCTGCAGCCGCTACCCCCTCGTAAGTCTAGCACACAGTAGTGTTGCAGATCATAATTTTCACTATGTTAATACAGTACTTTTAAAACCTGTTCATCTTATGTTTTAAACGTTTTGTTTGTGTATATATATATTGATGGAGAAAATAACTAAATAATTCACTTGAATAAATTAATGCTCTGTCTGAATATACTGAATCATGCATTTTTTTATATTATGTATTGGTTTTGCTCCATTGAAAACAACCAGGGGTGAGTTTCCCGAAAGGTTCTTAGCGCTAAGTACTTCTTAACCTCATACGTTTCATACCAGGTTACAAAGCGCTACGAACGTTTCAGGAAACCCACCCCAGATGCATATATCCCTTAAATTGTTAGAGAGTAAAGTGGAATTGTGCTATTTAGTTAAGAAAACTGATGGGTTAGGCCAATACATCCTCAAACCTCAACTAACTGTATCGAATGATCATTTATCAAACCGAATCCTCATATAATAAGTCATATCGTTATCAAATCATTTTGAATCGCATCATATCGTGAACAGGAGCGATTTGTATCGCATCGTATCGACAAGGGGTTTCAGAGTATCGCAGTTATATCGTTTCGGTGACAGTGTATCGAGATGTGTATCAAATCTACCTTTGTGGTGAAGATATACATCCTTACTCCCAGGGCTTTTTCCTCTTCTGGTGTGAGGGCTGTTGTAGATGATTGACCCCCACCAGTCTTAGCCCTCTCTTTTCTAAGTTCCACTACCTTTCTTTTTGCATGACTAGCAAAGTCATGCAATTTTTTGCATATTTCCACTGCAGATCTCTTGTATGCACTGCAGGCACTTATTTTCTGGGCAATTTCTTCCCATTTCTGGTTTTCTTCTTTATTTGTTGAGCATCCCCGAGCTTTGGAGAATAGTATGCTCTTGTTTTCTCTAATTTCTTCCAGCATTTGTGTTAGTTTGTCCTGAGAAAAATTTGTTTTGCGTGGTCGGTTTGCCATGCTTGCTGCTTGATTGTTTCTAAAGGTTATTAGAACAGGTTAACTAACTGCCTATTTATAGGTAGGCTTGGCATGCAATGGACAGCAATTACAAATTAACTATTTTTATTTTTTTACATACATGTTGTGTAAATACATTTTTGTTTGATTTTATGATTATTAGTTACATAACGACACTTTTGTGGCTTAATAATATAGAAATGTATGTAAATCGGTGGTTCAGTTTTCGACTGACAGACCCTGTTCTGCACAAACACGGGGGCGGAATCAAGTAAGTGCTACTTAGGGACTCATTCGTAAGTTTGAAAGATAAGAAGGGTTTGGGAAACCGGCGTAAAAGCGGCATTCTTAAAGTTACGTTGTTCTTAAAGTTGTTCGTAATTTCGCTAAGTTCAATCGCTTTCAGGAAACCCACCCCTGTTCAACAGTGTGTAAATCTGCCGCATACTTAATCGTTTGTTCATTCACAGATGTTGGTGATATTCAGTCTCGGTTGTTGGACCACAGACCTGTCCTACAGGGGGAGATCAGGTACTTCTTAAGAGAATTTGAGGTGAGATATATTCTTTTTTTTTTCCTCTACACTTGCGTAGCTGATCATGTTGCTTAACTGTACAGCCTCTCTGTTATTGTGAATATTTATTGAAAGTATGCACAGCATTACATGGTGTGTAATCTTGCAGTACATGTATGCTGACTCTCTGTTCAACTGTGTGTTTCACTCTACAGGAGAAACGAGGCTTCAGGGAAAGTCGCCTCTTGGATAATCTTAACAAGGCTGTGGCAGAGGCCAGTGAGCAGGCTATGCCTAAATGCACTGAGAGCATGCAGACGAATTTATATGAAGCACTCATACGTTGTATGTACAATAATTCAGTACTGATGCTCTATTTAGGGCAGTGTTTCCCTTTTTCTTTTCACAAGGTGGCAGAATTATAGTGTGTGACATATTTTTGGTCTTATATTCCTGGCATACTGATGAACATGGCAAATATAAATATTGAGAAGGCTGAAAATCGAGCACTTGCTAATTACCCAGACACTGGGTGGACAAACACGTTTGTTCTTAAATGATATGTTCCAGCAGTACTAAATAAATGTCTGCATTCAGCAGTTTTCTCATATATAGAATTTTCTTTTTGTCAGGAAAAAAAAATGAGCTGTCCAAATATCATCTCTCTCATATCTCATGAACTTCTTTTTAACTGTAGTATTTGACTTTTTCACTGTGTTTTTCTCCAGTGGCTAGAATCTAAGTCGCTGGGCCGATCTCTGAAGTCCTGGGCTGCTCTGCAGCTGCAGAAATATAAATGAATGTTGATGTTTTCTTGGATAAGGCTTATTGCATTTATTAGAACATGTTTGCTTTCTGTTTATAAAGTGGAAGCTGCAAATCATATGACCCAGAGGATCCAGCAGAGGGAGCTAGAAGCCCAGAATGTAAGTCTGCTGGTTTCCTGCACGTTCATTAAGTCTAATTCTGTGCTATGTTGCCCATTCAAAGGTGATTTACCATAGAAAGTCATTTCACTAGATCAGGAACCTAAGCTTGTGTTGTGATCTCACTGGTTCATACTGGAACTGTATTCTATACAGCAGGGATCGTGGGTGTTCAGCCATGATTTCTTTTTGCTACTTTACAAGCTTTTGCAAAAAGCAGGAAAACTCAAATCTCAAAGCATGTGTGTGTGTGTGTCTGTAGAGCACACGCCTGCAGGAGTGTACGCAGAGGCATAATGAGGACTGGGAGGAGTTCCTGAGGTTGCAGGCTAAGCTGAAACAGGAACTGGAGGATGAACATGCCAGAGCCGTCAGCAGACTCAGCACCCAGTACAGCGAGATGGAGAAGGACCTGGCCAGGTTCTCGCCCTTCTGAAGGACCTGGCCAAGTTCTCGCCCTTCTGACGGGCCCTTGAGTGCTGCGGCGTGTGATCCACCAGGCCCTGGACCTCCTCAAACCCCGCTGGCTCAGAAACAATCACATCCCTCTGGTCTGCTTCTGAGTCCGGGCTCCGCTTGGATCTGCATTTGACAGTCACGTGAAGAAATGGTTCAGAATGCCTTATAATGCAAGACTTACGATCTGAAGTATCAAACAAGTTAAATTACATGTAGCAGGAATGTTTTCAGCATAGACATGAAAACAAGTCAGTACAGTTGAACACAATATCGTGTATATTGGAGGAGAATGAAATACCTGTTACAGTTCATTGTAACTTGTCTGATTACGGAGGAGGTAGACATCTGTCAAGTCAAAGCCCAGCTGCTCATGTGCATTAAATGTTAACGGAACCATTAGCTTATAATTTCTTCTTGGATTCTTTTTTATATACTATGATAAAAATAATATTTTTTACCAAAAACCAAGCCATTGTGTTGTCCAACTGTATTGTTTTTAAGCCTGCTTGTGTCTGTTCATTAAATAATATCCATGCATATAATATATGAGCGGAGATGCGACGTACTGATCTGATTATTGCAGTAGATGTTCAACAACAGTGTGCAGCTCTCCAAGGTGCAGACAACTAGAAATAAAAGGCCCGCTGTACTAACGTTGCTCTGGTCAGCCAAGACCAGCGCTGGCCGTGTACGGGGTGGGGACCTAGAAGGACTGTGCAGACAAAACTGGCTGTAACATTAACGTCCTTACCGAGTTCAATCTGAAAAGAAAATTGTGCATATATAAAACGTTTTGTGTATGACCGTGGTAAGCCAGTGGATGAAAGAAAGGTAATGTGAGTAAATGATGAAATCATGATGATGATGATGATGGTGAAGTATTCAACCTGATAGTGAAGTGACAGCAGTGTTGGTGGACTGTTTGACATCACACCTAACCCACCGCTAGGACAGTTTTGTCTTTTTATGACCTTAAATCACTAAAAAAGGGTCTCATTGGTCTTCTGTGTTTCCCCCAGAAAGGAATGATCATTTAATCTGCATAACTGGGTATTAACATATTGGTCATAACATACCAGCTACTGTGTTTTTGTTTGTTTGTTTTTGTTGCTTGTTTAATTTAAAACAGTAAAGTTTGAGTTTGAAACTGATTAACTCCAACCAAGTTGGACAACTGCATGTTGAAAATTAAAATGCAACAACATGATCTAGAAATCACTCCAAACTTGAATCACAGTAAAGTCCCTTAACAGATAACTTGACTGATACGCAGTAATACAGAATATTAATGGTGCTTGTTGGCTGTGATCAGTGCTGCTCTAGTGCTACAGAGCACGTTTCTGCTGTTGAGGACTCGTGCGTAGGAGCTGGGGAGGCCTACAGCTAAAGAGCTGTAAGCTCTCCACAATTACAAAAAGATGTTATTTAATGTTTTGTTTAATGCATTTGTATTGTTTAATGCTGTTATCCTTTGTTGCACCAATGGGTGGCATCGTGCATGTACAGGCTGACTGATGTGTGAATGGTTCTCTGGTACATCAGCTAGTAAGTGGACTGTGTGTGTGTGTGCGCGCACACTGGGATGTGTCATTTGGAGGTAAAACACAGTGTAGTGCAGGGGTACTCAACTAAATTTGTCCGCGGTCCAATTTTGGCAGATAGCTGCGACCTGAGGTCCGGTGCGGCGGGGGGGCGAACGTAAGTTGTTGAACGGGAAGGGGGGGGGGGGGGGGGGGGGGAGAGAGGAACGTAACACTCGTGACGGAGTGGTTTTTCAATAGCCCTGAAATAAATGCTCCGGTTTTTTTTGGTCCGTATCCAGTTAATCAGGAATGAGATTGGGTCCGGACAGGACTGCGTTCGGGTCCGGATCCGGACCGCGGTCCGCCAGTTGAGTACCCCTGGTGTAGTGTATTATCTAGCTGGTCATCTGCAGCAGTAAAACTAACCCCTCAGCTTCTAATAAAGAGTGACGCAGTGGAAACGGGGCCCTCCTTCAGCAACAAGGGCCCTTTCATCCCTTCATTAAGCATTGCTTCAACAGCCACCGTCCACGTAAAGGTCACGTATGAAGTCACCGCATAAACGAAATATGTTCTCACTTCCCTTTCACGTGTTTCGTAGCATGTTCGTCCAAGTTTATTATCCAACCAAAGATCTCTTGTGATATATATATTTTTTCGTTTCATTCAATGCAACATTATTGATTAATATGTAACTGTAACAATGTATGTTCAGTGGACATTTAGTTTAGGTATAGCTTATAACCAGATACTTTCTTTTAAATACATTTGGCATGATGAAATGTTAGATCAAATGGGCATTAACTGAATCCACAGATTCAAAAAGCTTTAGGCCTTTCACAGAGTTTAGCAGTGTGAGGGGGGGGGGGGGGGGTTGTTGGTGGGGGATGGTGGGTGTGACGGGTGCAGAGGCAGCATCGCCTCTGCCTGCTGACCCTGGGCGGAGGGTCCACCAGAATTAGAGCTGCACAGGAAGCCGTGTTTTACGCCACCGGTTCTTGCTTCACGTCCCCTCAAGATGGTTCTTGTGTGCGGGGTGACGGTAGCGAGACGGTTCGGAGCATTCCTGCTGCCAGGGAATCTTATCGGGGTCTGGACCTGCCGCCACAGTGCACCAGGAACCCAAGCCCTATCAGTAGCGCAAGTTCTTCCTGTTTTGGAGGGAGCGCAGCGATCCAGCTCAGTGACCGCAGTGGCCTGCCAACATAAATCCTGCAGGAGAAGGGCAGAAAGAAACGCCGTGTCAGAGCTGAGCACTGAGATTAGGCCTGTGACCTTTGACCCTGCTCATTCCACCTGCCCTCCTACAACGTCCTACTAAAACAGTACTGCACGATTTTCAGTGTTTCACAAGATTCTGCTATTGCTGTATGAACACCAGTGCAATCATAGCTTTTGTGTGTCTTTTAAATGAACTGTTCAACAATCAAAGTATCGCGTGTTCAGCTAATAAGCAATTTGCAGTCAACTAAGAAAACATCATTTTTATTTCAAGTTCTATACATGAAATACAGTCAATACGTAGTCAAATCCCATGTCTTCCACAATTGTTGCCACCACTTCATTTAATACTTTGTGTACCTTCCTCAAGAAAAACAGCCTTGAGTCTTCTGTAACGTTTAACAAGACTGGAGTCCACATGGTAAGGGTCCTGAGAGTATTCCTTCAGATTCTCTCCAGATCTTTCATATTCTGAGGCCCTTGCAGTTTGGTAAGCTGTAGGTACTCGAGTTTGTTGGTGCTTTCTTTTAGCAGCCCTCCCAATTTGGGTGATGTTTGATTTTATTCTGGGAAATGTTCTGACCCAGAGACCTAACCTAGACCAAGTGTAAATGTACATCTTCAACTGTCTAGTCATTTTCTTGTATCCATTTCTTGATATGTGCAACTCAATAACACCATTTCTGCATTGTCTAGTCTTCCTTAAAGTGATGGATGACTAATAGAATTTGGCCTGTGTTAGGCCAAACCCTAACTCAGTGAAACAGGATGTCCATTGACCATTTAGGAGAGCCTGCTTGTGAACTTTAAAACCTAAAATATGACTGAGAATATACTTCGCTTAGATTTTTCTACAGATGCCATAATTATGAAAAATACAGATTTGAGGAAAATAAATGTCGTGATAATTTTAATGTCATGATGAATTTCAAATAAAGTTTACAGGTTTGTTTATAATTTGAACAGTCTGGAGGGTAAGCAATAAATTTTTTACCAATATATTTTGCCCATGTTTACTAGGGTTGACAGTGTTTGTGGAGAGCACTCCATGTGGCTGACAGGTATAGGTGCAAACGTTGAACAGCAGCACATCTTTTTCACTAGTACTGTGGCTCGGGTTTCTCAACCACCTTTAACGATGTGGAAATGGTGTTCTTTTGCTTCTCTGCTGTTCTCCTGAACTGCTGGGTTCCCTGACTCTCTGCTCACCACTTTTATGGCCCTTTCTCGTGCTGTGAGGTGAAGAAGAGAAGGCCGGGCCGCTCCCGCACTCTCAGGATGGAGCCACATGCCCCTCCTGCCGTTCTCACACCAACAGGAACAATGACCTCCGCCTCTCGTTCTGCGAGGCCTCTGGAGACCTGATGGGGGCCCTCAGCAGCGCCTGGGGTGCACTTTTCAACCTGCTAAATTAAAACCACATTCATCATCTTAGCGATGAGGCATGTAAGGTTGCGAAGTAGGGGGGGTCTTGGTATTCACTGCAAAGTGTAAGTAGAGAAAGTATTAATTTTCAGAGCTATTCATTATGAGCGGTTTGAGCTTGCACCCTGTGCCAACAGTTCTCTCTCTCTCTATTGTGTGTCTTCATAGCGCTTCGATATTGGCCTCCACAAATGAAATCGACAGCGAGGGCTGGGTGTGCTCCTCGGTTAATAAGCCCGTCTTATGGCTCCGCAGGGGCCAGGCAGATGGGACTTGAGAGCCCAATAAAATAGGTGGTAATATGAATTCTTTGGCACTGTCAAATGTTCCCTGTGAGAGCACGCTGAGGCACGGGAGGGGCGAAGCCTGCCGACCATGCACCAATAAAAGTGATTTTTTTTTACTTACATTTGCTAGAGATGCACAGACGCCCTCGAGCACCTCTGATCTTCCAAGCAAAAATTTCAGGAAGTAGAGGAGAGATTCTAAAGGTTGGATGGCCATCTATAAAACATCTTTGCCCTGTAAATTACTTCCACTGACCTTCCAGTATACAAGTGATACCAGTACAGGCTGACTTTGTGACAGTGTGTGTAGAAGACATGGGGAAGTGTGTTTTAACTAGCCCAGACAGAACCCATTCACTGTGCCTAGTCCAGAAGAAAACAGATAAGGGTAGTATCAACAACCCCCTTCCTCAGTCCCTCTTCTAACAATGGTCAGCCAGGCTAGAGAAAATGCCCTGTCACTGCAGACTCACCAGTGCATGTTGTTGTCTCGATCTTGAGGAATGTCTAGACCGTGTGCCAGGGGCTCCTCAACAGATTTCCCCATTCCTGCAGACACAGTCTACAGATAAGTGGAATTTTTGGGCTTGTGTTTTCATAAAATTCTCAAGGGGTTTCAAAACAACGATGTAATGTTTACTTCTCCACTAAGCCTTCCAAAAACACTGATGGAGCAATATAGAAATGATGCACAGAGGTCAAAAGAGATCATATCAGATGAATTTACCTCACTAGATCACCCAGAGCCTACCGTGTCAGTTTTTGACAGAAGTCCATAGATGATGGGTTCTGTGAGTCCGTCCACTATATAGTCAGGTTAACTAGGGAGTTTTTTCTTGCCACTGTCGCCCTTGGCTTGCTCACTGGGGGCTAGGACTCGGCACTTGTAAAGCTGCTTTGTGACAACAACTGTTGTAAAAAGCGCTATATAAATAAAATTTGATTGATTGATTGATTTACTTACCTTACTCTCAACTCTGAACACCACACCAGGGTCACATTTAGATTTGCATCCACCATAAAACATTTTTGCTTGTGTTTAATCATTTTGTGAGTAACACAGAAAAAGAGTACAGGAAACCCATCATCCGTGTCCATTTTGATTGTTATTTACTGTCCTTTGTCAGTATAAAGACTAAAGGCAGTAAGTCATAGCGCATGCAGCAAAGATGAATAAACAAGGCCTGGTGACTGCCTACTGGAACCTTATACAAGCTCCATGGTGACTAGAACCTCACTTCCTGTTTGCAGGCAGAACAAATAATTTACCGGTAAGATGTCTGTAAAGGAGACAAGGAGTAATCCTCAGATCCCGCTGTTGATCTGCTCTCTGGAGGAATGATTCTTACCCAGGTGCACTATACATTATTCTGGGGATCTCTGGGATCCTGGTCAGCCTGGCTTTTGCTTTTTAATGTTTTTAAGTCATGTATTTACATACACCTTTTTCCACTCTTGCCATCACTTTTGTCATTGCGTTATATTATTAATAATAACTAATGTTCACGTGGGTTTGGGAGCGTGCCATGTTTCCACAGGATTTCTGTGTTTTTTGTTGGAAAGGTTTTTTCTGGACCAGGTGTTTGGGCTCACCTCAACAGCCAACCATTTTGCCAACATTTTTGGGGCCCATTGAACACAGTCGTCCGTTCACAATAAATCAATCAATGTGGTTTTGCAAGTGTGTCAGCACTTGCGCAGGAAGCTACCATGTGCTACCATGTGTCTGTTCCCCTACATAAAAAAGCAATGAGTGAAACAGAAAGAAAAAATGTGTGATGAAGATTTCTCAGCCCGTTTTGTTAATCTCCCCTTCTCTGCCTTTGTAGGAACTACCTGGAGGGGCTCTCCCTTCCTCTCTCACACTGTGTGTGTGTGTGTGTGTGTGTGTGTGTGTGTGTGTGTGTGTGTGTGTGTGTGTGTGTGTGTGTGTGTGTGTGTGTGTGTGTGTGTGTGTGTGTTGGCAGAGCTAGTTCTGGGTGTGGGCTTTTCCAGAGCAGTCCCATGTCACTCCTGATCCATGATCTCCTGATCCCTCTCCCTCACCTTTTTCATCTCCGCAGTCTGCTGTGAGCTTTGCTTTATGCCGAGGCTGTAGTCTAATGACTTTCCCCGATGCTGAAAGGCTGTGGGTTACAGCATGACTAGCAGGTTTGCCTGTGCCATGCTACAACTTGATGTAACAGCTGCTGTGTCTGTCTCTCTCCCAATGTAAATTACAGATTTAAATTAATATAGTTAAATTTAAGCCCCTACATATCACCATATCACATCTAGATCCTTAATAAGGCACTATGTCATTTTATTGAGAGTGTTCTGAGTACTGAAGTTATGAGTCAGTTTGAGGGTTTTTTTTTTCCTGTTAGCTTATCCTAAGGCTTAAAAAATGGTATCAAAATGTCCATGACAGATTTCAAAATGTTTATTTCTCATTATGTGTTTAGTCAAAGTAGGTAAGAGGTATGTACATAAACAGAACATCGCCGTTTGGGTCCACAGTTAGTGCTAGCAAGAAAGCACAGCACCTTGTTAGCAAATGCCATCCATTTTCAACACGTGCTTTAGCTATTAGCAAACAGCAGCAGCTAGCATTTCTCTGTATGCTTTATGTTCTTCATTCTGCATAGGGCTCTGGCAGGGATTTGTTTATTTCATGGTCTACTGCATATGTGAATACGATACACCATTCTTATTATACATTTGATATACCCTGTAGAATTGGGCCAGTGTGGCCAGCCTGTCTTTGCTGTGTTGGAACAGAAGTGGTATTGGATCCACCAATCCAGGGGCCCCTCTGGCTGGGAGATCAAGGCTGCAGGGAGGGCAGGTTTGGGGCTTAGACTCACTGCACCTGCTCCTGCCCTCTGGCCAAGTAAAACACATTATTCCACGAGTTCAGCCCCTTAATGGCCTGTGTGCTGACCCTTTGAACAGTGAACCATGGCAGGATTGGCCCCTCTGCCTGCTCCATGGAGTAATGAGCCTACACACAAGCAATAGTCACACATTAACACTACACAAAACCCAAAACTGCCCTGCCTCGCTCTGCTGAGCTCTATGGCTAAATGATGCACATTTCGACGCTTCTTCCACACATGCACCCACATGACAACATATACACCTGGTCTTGGCTGTGAAGGTTCTTTTAATCACCGAACCTGCTTTGTGCAGTGCTGAGCCGTTATAGTTGGACCGGCATCAATACAGAGAAGTGAACAAATCATCTCTAAGAAAAACATTGTGCATCTGTTTGGAGACTTGGCTCCATCTCCCTGGCGTAGCCTCACTGCTGTCAGCCAAGCAGGGTCATTTTCCATGGGAGCAGTAAGTGACAACATCTGTAATTTCTTTTCAAGGGGAAAATAAAGAAACAAACCTCAGTGCACTGTAGGCTTGCCTGAGCGTCTCACGGCACAAACAGCATCAAAGCAAGGACCAACTCAGAGTTTCCCAAAAGCTGAGGTCAATGGGCAGTTTTGCCTTTCGTAATTCAGACGACGACATCATGTTTCTCCATGAGAAGCTGCCTTCAGTTAGAGCTATACAGAACTATGGAGCTAAGGCTTTAGCTCTTCTATCTTCTAGATCACTAATATAGTGAATCACCAAATTGCTTCAGAATAAAAAAAATGTCTTAAAGGTGAATAACTAGCCATCACTTCACAGGCCTGCTCTCCATCTCTCTCTCTCTCTCTCTCTCTCTCTCTCTCTCTTCAGAACCAACCCCCTCAGGAGTCTGAGTGGTCTTCCTTTCTAAAGAGCTCCTGTATATGGCTACCTTCTCATGACAGCTGGCCTTTCTCTAATGATTTTCTCAGCTCGTGCTCACACCTTACGTGGTGGAAGAGCTTAAGCAGAGTGATCTCAAAACGAACTTATTGAGGGGGCTAGTCTCTATTCCCCTGGAGCCACAGAGCAGCTCAGGCGTTCAAGATTAAACCTGACCCACACATCCATGACATGTTATCATTGGAGAAGGAGCAGAGTCTGTCTGGCCCAGAGGAGCTGAGGAAATCAGATCACCAGAAACCGGCAGTGCGTCGTGTGAAAACTAAAGGAAGTGGAAGGCAGACATACATACCCGCTTTGATGTGTGCGGGTGTATGCGTGTGCCTGAATGAGCATGTTTAAACTCGCAAGGCCTTTTAGAGACTCGCCGTTATGTAGTATTTCACTGTGGAAGGGAGGACTGCACAAATTCCGGTTGGTCTTGTGCTGCACCCTCTAGTGACGCTTCCAGCAGGAACACATGAAATCCCAATTCAACACAGGGAGCTATGGCAACAAACCATAGCTGTGTCCATCCATTCTGGATGAAGGTCTGTATCAGACAGTTTCCATAACTACTCGCTGGCATGGGCCACACTCAGCTGGATTTTCCCATGAAAGGTGGTTCGTACTGCTGGTCACATCCGCAATAAATCACTTCATCTGACCCTGAACATTATATAAAATGACAAGGTATTATCATTTCCCTTCTCTTACAGAAAAAAGTCTTTAGTTTATTGTGGTGTAGGTATACAAATGGGTTTCCCACAGGGGGTAAAGTCAAGGCCCTGAGCTGTTCTACAGACTGGTGATAGATTCCTTAAGGACATCCTGAAGAAAATAGCACAGGGAAGGACAAAGCACCATATTTAAGTGAAGAGACAACAAACACAGGATGGAACTATATCAACTTATAATGCTTTAATATAAAAAAAATTATAACTACAACCACGTCTGTTTTCTGCACCTTGTCCACTATCACGATGTATTACTTATCTGTCTGAACGCATCTTAGTTTCGTTAATTCCACTCTCTGGGTCTAGTCTTCTTCTCGCCATGTCTAGTTTTCAAAGGCAGCTAGCTAGCTCTGCTAACAGCAAGAGCGAGCAACATGTACCTGGAGTTGCCTTGACGACGGCACTGTCTGCGAACACTTCCGGTTTCAGAAAAAATAATATTGAGCATTTTCTGTTTTGGTTAATTGTAAATTTATTTCTTGTTTTGTTAAGAATTTAAACATCCGCCTTTTTTATTTGCATGTTATGTCTGACAATAAAAACAAAAAATACTTGTTTCTTCAGTTTTATGTTATTGGATTTTGAAGTGAAAAGCAAATAACGGGTTATTTATTTTTTTATTTTTTAAAGTAGATTTTTAAAGTACAAGATTTTTAAAAATCCGAAACCACTAGCCTACGACCTAACTTGTGCGCGCAACATCCATCGCTTTATCATCTTTTTGGACGTCTCTGGCGTTCTGCGCAGCGTCCGCGGCGCACCGCAGATTTGTAAGTAATGCGGGTCGCGTAGTCTCGCGACGTCGAGGCAGCGGATGAGTTACAGATCTGCGGTAATAACCTCGGTCCGTTGCCTTAGCGGAGAGAGAGAGGAAAGTTGGCTAAGCTAAGCTCTTTCATTCACCCAGCATCTGTGGTTTCGTCGTGCCGGGTATCGTGGCTTTTCTCGGCACCGAAAATGTCCCCCGTTTCAATCAGTTTATTTTACAGCGCGTTACTCTTCGGTACGATATCGTGCGACAACGACACGGAGGAGGATGAACACGCGAAGCACACGTACACGGTGGAGATGTTCAACAACGCCATCACCACCGCCCCGCACTTCGTGATGTTCTTCGCTCCCTGGTAAAGTTGCGCATCTCCACAGAGATAAAATATCTTAGATATGGCACGCTGCTATCTGACATTGTGCTTGTGTACCTGTTTTTCAATGTGTGTACTTCAAAGCTGTTTAATTTGCCATTTAAAAAGTTTACTCATTGTATGTACAACCTTTCTAGTGTGCTGTCTGTTTTAATCCTGCAAAAAAGGAGAAAAAATACAAAAATCTAGCTGGTTAGCTTAGCGCTTCTTGCTAGATGACTGTGCTATCTAGACTGTGCTAGCTAGTTGGATCTCCTTCGTCTTTTATTCATAACGTTCAGCAACATCTCACACGTTACATTGTTTAATCTGGAGATGTTTTAGACTCCAAGGTTGGAGGATCTGTAACACCTTCATGTTAGCTGGAAGGTCATCTAGAAAATGCATCTGTATCTGATTAGCTAGCAGAAGCAGCTGGCTAGCCAGCTGAGGTTTGTGGACAGTGGTTCAGTTTATTCAGTAGGTGAAGTTTCAGCTTACGTGGCAATCGTCAGGATAACGTAGAAGAAGTTGGGCTGTAAAGAGTTTGAGAAGTCTTTTTTCTCTTTAGGACCCAGTGTCTTCCCTGGTTGTAGCTTATTTAACCCTTTAAAGACTCATGGCCCAGGGAGTGGTGTGACATAATCTCCTGTCCTTTAACCTTTCCAGGTGTGGTCACTGCCAGAGGCTGCAGGGAATATGGAATGAGCTGGCAGATAAATACAACAGTATGGAGTCTCCCCCGGTCTATGTGGTAAAAGTGGACTGCACCAAGGACACAAAATTCTGCTCAAGTGAGCATGGAATCCGTGGATACCCCACGTAAGCTCTAATGTTCATGACCTGTTTCTCTTTCAGTGAAACTGTAAAACGCAGGGAGGTTCCTGAAAATGACAACATCTGAATAGCATAATATGTTGTCTTGACATGTTTACACATATTTCTGCATTAATGGTTCGCTGCAAGTTACCAGACACACCCCAATGCAAGTTTCTGACACCCCCACTCCATAATAATTTACGTCCACACCATCTTTGGCCTTGAGAACCCTTGGGGTTTGAACCATTTGCAATGATGTGTCATCAGATGTCAGATGTGACTGATTTCAGACAGGTCATTCTCACTTCTCTACAGTATTGATGTATGGCTTCTCCTTTGCATTGTAAAACCTTAATTTGCATCAGTGCATGCAGCAGTGAATGGTGTTGACTGTACTGAATTATCCCTATGCTAAGATAACCCTAACTGATACATCGGTCTATAAGACAGTGATGTCTAAGGGATCTGAGGTCACACGCATTGCAAAGTTGTTTTCAGCCCACACACTGAGAATTGACTGGATTCCTTGAATCTGAGCTGTAGAGGATGAAATGCCCAACATCTAACTGGCTGACTCAAAGCGCTAATGGATCTGCTACTGGATCTGGAGCTTTGACCCATCATTGCTCTACAAGAACTGAGTCTTTCCTGGAGTCTTCACTTGCTTCACAGTCTTATTATACATTTATTACACATTTTAACTGCAAGTCAAATTTAGTTTACCAGTGATTACTTTTTGTGTTTATTTGCAATTCATTGACAATCACAAATTTTCTTGTTCCATGCTTAGGTGTAATTAAAATTCCAGTCAGGAGACTTTTGTGTGTTTTTTGAGTACATCAACATCCATCCATAGTAATGCTAGAGATGTTGCACGAGACCTTTCTTCATCTGTCTGCCTGTCTTTCATTGACCATCCTACCTTTTTCAGTAAAGGGCTTGTACCATGTTTAGGTGTGATGTAAATACTGTCAGGAGACTTTCATGTGTTTGCAGGTCAAAGTCTTCTCCATGTCTCTTATTCACTGAAGAATCATTAACTTTTCTTGGGTACATCAACACCCATCTATAGAGGTGCTAAATATGTTGCATGAGATTGATCTGTCTGCTTGTCTTTCTATGTGATTTTAAAATCAATGTTATATGCATTATAAAAGCAGTATGTCATCTTTACCACCAACAATTTTTTTTACTTTGTGAGCATGATTATTTATTATTACTTTTTCCATAAAGTGCAGCTCAAACGAGATGATCAGTGGTTTTATAGTTCTCAAATGAATTCGTTTATGCTCCATAAAGTGGATCATCCACAGGCAGGCTGTGTTTAAAATAGATGTAGTACAGAAATCACTAGCTGAGAGTGTAATGGTGACTTAAGTGTAAAAGTGATTTATTGCTCCTTTTAAATAACAAAAACGACACCTGAGCAGTTCCCTGGCAGCACACATGGTCATACTGATACGTATATGTGAGTCGCTCTGAAAGAACATCTGTCTGACAAACGTAGTTGAGTGGGGGGGTTTCAGAACTTAAGACTCCACATCTGAAAGCTTAACCTCTCTTGTTTCTTGTTTTTGTGTTTGTGGTGTAGTCTAAAGCTCTTTAGGCCTGCGCAGGAGTCCGTGAAGTACCAGGGTACGAGAGACCTGCAATCTCTGGAGTCCTGGATGCTCAAAACCCTTCAGGAGGAGCCCATGGTGAGACTCCAAAGCATAACGATGACTTATAACCCCACCCAAGCTTAGAGGTATGGCGAGATGAAGTCCTAAACCTACAGCAGGTTCTGCAGACGCATACACTGAACAGTGTATTAGGAAGAGTCTCAGTACTGCACTGACTGCCTGGGGGATTTGTGCCGGGGTGGGGGTTGTATTTTGTGCTAATATCTTTGCACCGGTAGTAGCTAGTATCTGGTGTAGAATGGATGAGTACTTGCTCTTGAAGCAAATTTGATATGAACAAGAATGGTAAATTTGTACTGTTTGTGATGTCTGCGTGATTACCAGGAGCCGGAGAGCGAGCCAGAGCCCCCCAGGGTCCCGGAGCCCTTGCAGGGCATGTACGAGCTCACTGCGTCCAACTTCAAAGCGCACATCTCTCAAGGTAGCCAACCAGAACGCAAGCTTCATAGGCTTCCAGAAAAGTCGTGAAAATGTGGTCAAAACGGGCCTTTTAAAATTGACGTAGGTCTCTAAAAATATACCAAAGATGGAATAACTACAGCGTTTCCGAAAAACATACACAAGCAAAGCACAAGCAGTTAAGAAAATGATTTCAAGATGGAGGCAGAGCTGGCGGGTTAGCACACTTCAAATGTTTAATTGTGCCTTTAAGCATATGGGCTTCTTGCTTCGTTTTTATTGCTCTGAAAAGTGGAGTGTGAAACTGAGAATACCTCATGTTATCTCCTTTGACTAAGCTAACTATGTTGGTATTCTCTAGTTAGATCCCTGAAACCACTTCATTCGGTACTTCTGCCAGAGGTTCATTTGATTGGTGGTTTTTGAGTCCATGGTGGGTGCAGTGATGTGCAGTCACTATTAAGGCCTATGTTAATAAAGACCCACTGTGCAGATAAAGAGGTCTGTAGTGCAGCACGGTCAGCCAGCAGAAATGGTTGTCCTGTGTGTCTCTTATGGTTTTTTATTGGAGTATGAGACATTCCTGACGCCCACAGAACTGTTCCGTCCTGAATGCAACATGCAATCTGGACAAGATGTCAGTTTTAGTTTATTTCTTTCTTTCCAGGGTTTTTTGTGTGTGTTTTATTATTAATAATAATATTATTTATGTTTTTTTGCAAATTGTGGATTACACTCCTTTCCAAGCCCTGTGATTCAGTGATTCACACTGACTTTGTTAGGCTGATTATTAGCATAGCATAGTGAACAGTGATTCACACTGACTCTATTAGGCTGATTATTAGCATAGCATAGTGAACAGTGATTCACACTGACTTTTTTAGGCTGATTATTAGCATAGTGAACAGTGATTCACACTGACTCTATTAGGCTGATTATTAGCATAGCATAGTGAACAGTGATTCACACTGACTCTATTAGGCTGATTATTAGCATAGCATAGTGAACAGTGATTCACACTGACTCTATTAGGCCAACTCTTCCTTTGCAGGCTCTCACTTTGTGAAGTTCTTTGCTCCCTGGTGCGGCCATTGCAAAGCCATGGCTCCCACGTGGGAACAGCTGGCCACCACATTTGAACACTCGGACCTGGTCAAGATTGGCAAGGTGAGTCACGTTTCACAACCCGTGGACCAGCTCGTGCTTGTGGGTCAGTGTTTCTGGTCTCAATGGACCTAACGTCTGAATGCACAAGTCACCGTTCCACAGCACAGATGATCTCTAACAGCAAATGAGCAGTGCGGGTGCTGGATGATTGAGCAGTGGAGAAACATCTCCTGGTCAGTTGAATCCAGATTTCTGTGGCATCGTGCTGATGGGAGGGTGAGAATGAGCCCTTCCTGTCATATGTCACCAGTTCAGGCTGGTGGAGGTGGAATAATGGTTGGGGAATGGTTTCTTGGCTCATCCTGGGACAGTAGTGCTTACCAAAGCATCGTGGCCAACCAAGATTGTCCCGTTACGCCAGCTGTTTGTCCTGTGGCTGAAGGACACTTTCAGCAGGACAATGTACCATGCACATGGGTCATACAGTTGTGGATTGGTTCACAGAAAAGGACAGCATGTGTTGCTTGCTTCAGTGACGTACACAGTCCCCAGATCTTAATCCTGTAGTGCATCTCTGGGACCAGGTAGAACTGGCTGTCTAGAGTGTGTGAGTGCCTCCATCTAATTGAAGCATCTGCAGAAAATCTGTCATGTCCACATAGGCCAAAATTATCATAAAACAACTTCAACATCTAGTGGAATCTGAGACACAACACATTTTTGCAGTTCTGAAGTCCAAACGAGGGCACTAGATGGGTAACTAATAAAGTGGCCCTTGTGTGTGTAAGTAAGGACACGTGTGTGTGTGTGTGTGTGTGTGTGTGTGTGTGTGTGTGTAAGCACATGTGTGCAGATGGGGAGAGAATTCACACTGAAGTTTGACTTTCTCTACATATTTTTCTACAGTTTATTGCAGTTTTATTTGAAGAATTTGAAAGAACCACAATTGCTTTGGTCGCGTTTGTCATTGAGACTTTCGATGGCCTTTGGGAGATAGTGATACATGGTCTAAAATTAAGTTTGAGCAGCTTTATTGACACACCAATGTGTTAATTTCCTTGGTTTGGCTGTTTTTCTGCAATGTGTGCTGCAGCTGGACTGCACGCAGCACTATGAGATCTGCTCGGAGAACCAGGTGCGAGGCTACCCCACCCTCCTCTTCTTCACCGACGGCCAGAAGGTGAGCGCATCAGCCCGTTCTGTTCTCTGGGCTCTGCTCTAAGATGATATGTTTGGGATTCATACATATACATAAATATGTATTTTTAGCAACAGAATTCTGGTCTGTAGGTAATTTAAATTTGCTAAGAAAAATGCTCTTTGTTTTATATTCCTACATTATTCGTAGTCTTATGATTCATAAGTTCACTCAACAAGCTGATTTCACCTTATTGTTATTACTTGTACAATAATGTGTTTTGGTAAAAGCTTTTTCACATTCACCATGTTTGAGTGCAACCATCAAACATTCACTCTGTATATAAGACATTTCACTCCATTTGAACCTTTGATCGCATAGTAGTTCTGCACCAGTTGGACCAGTTGTATAGTGGTGGCAAGCCATCTCTTTCTGTCTAGAAATGCATATAAATAAGCTAAGCTGCTTTCAGAATATTAACTTAAAACTGCATTTTTTCTTTTCATACATGTTATTAAAAACACCACAAATTACCCCATAAATCCAAAACCAACAGCTAAAATATACCCAAACATGAACTTTTCACGTAACTTTATCACCTGTAGAGTTAACCGGCCTTCACCACTAATTACCTCTGACACTCTCATCCCGATTTTGGATTCTCATGTCCTGTGATGGTGTCCTAGTCAAATGCACCTAGCTCCATAAATCAAAGTTTATTCACAGCTTTGTGTTAATGTCGTCTGTAGCCGCGATGGCAGGCGTGTGTGTTGTGGAGCATGGTGGTGTCCATTAAAAGGCTGCGTATAACCTTTGCCCTGCTCTGCTGGCTTGCAGGTGGATCAGTACCGCGGGAAGCGTGATCTGGAGGCCTTTAAGGAGTTTGTGGATAATCACTTGGCTGCAGCAGCTACCAAGACTCAGTCTGATTCTGAGGGCACCCAGGACAATGACGTACCACTGAACACAGAGCCTGCTAAAGACGAGGTGGTGTGTGTGTGTGTGTGTGTGTGTGTGTGTGAGAGACAGATACCTGATAGTCTTCAGCATGAAGTGAAACGAGGTACAACCACGTGCTGATCTCGCCATCTTTTTTCCTGCACCCCATAATATCCAAACGTCATATATCTAGATGACCGTAAGAGTGTCTGAAATGCAGCGTTCTCTCTAAGAAACTTAAGGCTGACCCTGCGGTTTGCAGCTACAGCATCATCCCTATTGGAGGAACTTCTGATCCATTGTAGCTTTGTTTTAGCCTCTCAACTGCATTTCACAATAACGGATAAAACTGGTAATTACCTGCTTCAACTGTAAATTTCTGTAATGAATACTGTAATGAATACCGCCCAATATTAATGCAAAAAGACAGGCAGGGACGCGAATGAAAATTCAGCATAATGTCATTGTATTGTTATTTGGGGCTTTGCCTGAGGTCTTTTTTGTAAGAAGTTGCCTTGTTGAGATGATGGGGAGTTGGTGGTGTCGTCTGGCTCCACAGAGGTTTGATTAGGGAGTGAGTGCTCGGGCAGATGTTTGAACAGTGAGATTATCATCAGTGTCTAGCCTGCAGTCATGAATCCGTATCCCAGCAGGCAAGTAGCAATTATGGGCAGGCGAGCTATTTCCTCCTGCTGATGCGTGTGTGTGTGTGTGTGTGTGTGTGTGTGTGTGTGTGTGTGTGTGTGTGTGTGTGTGTGTGTGTGTGTGAGCATGCATGTGTGTGTGTGTGTGTGTTATTTTATATAGTATGTATGTACACATACATGTATGTTTATGGCACTCGGTGTGTCAAAAATGACCCAATGTTTTGGGATTTTGTATTTTCAGTTGTAGCTTTATTTTCCCTTTTCTTTACATGTGGAGCGTGTAGACTAAACCAAGAGGCCAGTGATATGTTTCCTCATGCTCAGTGATGTTCAGAATACTGTACTTGGGAAAGAAATGACCTAAGATTCAGTTTAAACTTGCAGCCTTCAATTACCGTGAAATTCCCATCTTTGACCGTTTTAATAGTTGCATCTAAAGACACACAGGACAGAGTGGCAGAGAAATGACAGGCTACTGAATGGGTAGATCCAAATTCTACAGGCTACTGAATGGGTAGATCCAAATTCTACAGGCTACTGAATGGGTAGATCCAAATTCTACAGGCTACTGAATGGGTAGATCCAAATTCTACAGGCTACTGAATGGGTAGATCCAAACTCTACAGGCTACTGAATGGGTAGATCCAAACTCTACAGGCTACTGAATGGGTAGATCCAAATTCTACAGGCTACTAAATGGGTAGATCCAAATTCTACAGGCTACTAAATGGGTAGATCCAAACTCTACAGGCTACTGAATGGGTAGATCCAAATTCTACAGGCTACTGAATGGGTAGATCCAAACTCTACAGGCTACTGAATGGGTAGATCCAAACTCTACAGGCTACTGAATGGGTAGATCAAAAGTCCTGAATGTGTTTGTAATTGCTGACTTTGGTTTTCTTTGTTCTGTCAGTCCAGTGTCCTGGTCCTCAATGAAAGCAACTTTGACGAGCTCGTTGCCAAAGGGGTCTCCTTCATCAAGTTTTACGCCCCCTGGTAAGTGCTTCTCAGCCAACCCCATTAGCTTTGTGCTGAAGTTCATTTGCTACTTGTACAATAAAAGAATGAATTTCACTAATTGTCCCAACACATTCAGTGCTTGTAATCTACACTAATCTACACAACTAAAATGGTCTCAGCAAGACTATTTTAGGTCCAATCTAGGTGTAGTCTTAAAAGGTGTGTGCATGTGTGCGTGTCTTTTAGTAATGGCAAAACAAATATAACCCAAAATGTGTCCATACACCAAATTTTTACATAAAGGCAGTGCTATGTAATTTCTGCAGCACTTCTCATAGCCAGACATGCCACTCTCTGTGTACACAATCCACAAGTTTATGGACATTCCTCAACACTGTATCTATTTCCGACTGTCCATGAATTCATGTTCAAACTGGTATTTATGGAGTTTGGTTATAAAGGTTTCAGCTAAGTCAAACACATACAAGGAGAGACCATTACACTTTCAGAACATGTGACCATCTCAAGCGTTTCCTTACATCCTGAGTAATGGAGCCCCTCGCTCTCTGAAGGCGGAGGTCTTCCTATTCACCCCCTGGACTTGTGTTTGCTGTGTGTGGGGTTGTGTTGAAGGTGTGGCCACTGTAAGAACCTGGCCCCTGTGTGGGAGGACCTTTCCAAGAAGGAGTTTCCTGGCCTGGTGGACGTAAAGATTGCTAAAGTGGACTGCACTGTCGAGAGAACCCTCTGTAACAGATTCTCAGTGAGTCAGCCAGTTTTCTCCGTTCAAGGGTCATTGTTTCCACCACTGTATAGTCGGTGTTGAACTGTGTATAATGTTATTACTCATCCCAAGAACCATAAATGAGTGTACCACTGGACCGGTACTGTCCATGATCCCTTGGTCCAGGAACTTTGTACCGGCTCATTCAGACACATTTATTTATTTCACCCGTTTTAGTTCAGTGTTTCTTTAGCAGTGACTCACGGAACTACTTTAGGGTAAACTTGTGGCCGCTCTGAACTGTGTTTGCGGAGAGAGCACCTCTCAGAGTTTACCTGTCTTCACTTAAGCACATTTAGAGAGCACCTCTCAGAGTTTACCTGTCTTCACTTAAGCACATTTAGCAAATGCTTTCCCATTAACACTTGCATGTTGGGTCCACACAGACCAATGGGTTCCCATGTTTCCTCACAAATTTGAGTAACACTGCTTTTACTACCAGTCTTTACATGCAAGAAGTTGAGTGTGTATTTTAAAACAATTTTTTTTCATACATTTTGAACGTACAATGAAATGAGTAACAGTAACTAACATGCAATGTGAATTTGCACGCTGCTAAAAATGCTAAAATGTTGCTCCAGTATGTTGCGTTGAGCAGTATCCTGCATGGCCTCTTTACATGGATTTCAGTTTTGAATGTCTTGTAGTGTAATGTTGAGCTCTGTCCATTTGTCCCACCACAGGTTCATGGATACCCAACTCTGCTGATTTTCCGGGCGGGCCAGCAAGGGGAGGAGTATAACGGGGGGCGGGACTTGGAGAGCCTCCACAGCTTTGTGATGAAGCAAGCCAGAGATGAGCTGTAGCTCCGCCCATCTTACCCATCACCCCCCCCCCCCCCCCCCCCCCTCTGCTTCCCCTCCACAAGGCAAATGTGCATCTTCATCAATGCAATCCCAGTCTGGGAGAAATGTACACAAGTGTTTGTTTGTTTGTTTTTTCATTTTTTCTTCCCTTTCCACTCTTGCCCAATGCCTTGTCAATGAGAGCAATTACTACACTTTATCCTTAGATGAAATGTGAATGTATGTGATTCCACTCAAGCTGCTGCTGTCACTTTGTGGACCAGACGGAGGAGATGGTACTAGTGATCGACCCCAGTTTGTGGACACCAGGATGAATAAGATCACAGTCTTCTTTTTTTTTTCTTTTTTTTTTTTTTTTACCAAGTTATAAACATCAATTTTTAGATTCGTCGCACCATGTATGAGAGTGGAAGAGATGTACAACAAGAAAATGAGATGCTTTTTTAAGGCAAACTGTTTGGCCTTTCTGTTTACAGTGCTCGGAAAATCAACCTGGTCTATTTTTACTGTAAGAAGAAGCTTGTGGCCTGCCTGGCTCTCAGGGAGAACATTTAAAAACTCTAAAGAACACATGTTCCTCCTTCCCACTTCATCGTCCTCTTAGCAAAATGTCTTTACATTCACAAAATGCGCCTGTTGAGTGTTTTTGTCTTGGATAGAAGAGTTGTATACATGTTTGTTCTAGATAAAGCATCTTTCACATGATTTCTCCATTGGGCCCAATCTCTTAGAATGGGCTAAGCTATTGCACATTATGGCGGTTTGCAGTCCTTGTCTGGGAAGGGGGTGTTCTTAATCTTACTCCTTATTCAGATTATCAGGTAATTTCAAAGCCCTGTAGAGCAATGTCATCTGGATTAGATCAGGGAAATCACAAAACAGAAATGTGATTGACCACCTGGGGCCTCAGTTGGTGTGTTCCTGGCTAAGGAATGAAAATTTTCTGTATAAGAAACGTTTTTTTTATATGTATAAAACATTTATCAAAACATTTATCCTTCCTTTAAAATAAGTTAATTTTAAAGACTTTGAAGGATTATGGGATTAAAAAAAAAAGTAATTTTGTACTTCAGTATGATCCTGTATCATGTGACCCAAGACGAGAGCTAACACAGAAACCCTGCAAGCTGCCCATCGTGGAATCCAAGAAGAGTGATTGTTCGTCAGGTCCTTGTGAACATGCTGATGGGTGGTGCTGAATCCACACCTCCCTTCCTGTATCTTCAGTGTCTCCTTGATGATGCTTTATTCTTTTGTAAAAGAACAGAGTAAGGCAGGCTGCTGAGGAAGAGCGAGCAGGGTGGGGGTTTGGGTGGAGGCTCAGCTGGTAGGTGTTGTTTTGTGGGTACACACTGCCTGTGATTTTTTTTTTTTTTTTTTTACAAAAGGAACATTTAAAGTTGTAATACAAATTTCATAATAAAATGTTGTTTTTTTTCCCCAAAAATAGCTCTGTGTTACTATGCAATAAATAATCTAGCTATACAACATGATACAATAAACATGATTAAGAAATATATAAACAGCAGTTCACTAGAGGTATATGATGTGTGACTGTTACAAAAAAAAACCGTTACAGTTACAACACGTTACATTTTACACTTGTACCACTGAACAATGCTCACAGTCAGAAACGCATGTGAAGTATTTGACAACCAAGAGTAACAAGCAGTATTGAGATGAGATGGCTGGAAACCAGAGGGGCATTTGAGGAACATCTTTGGGGCTGTGGTCCTCTAGGCTAAATGGATAAAGGAAGTGGGGCTGCTTGCTGCATGGGCGACTAGTTTCTGGCTACGCGCAGGTGTTGCACGGACAACGGTGGATGTGCGGTGGCACAAGTGTGGCTATTAGAAGCCATGAGTAGCTCAGTATGGGGGAGCGCAGAAGAATAGTTCTGTTGTCTTAGCTCTTTTGATGCCTCGGACCACTCGCTCTGGCAAACGAAAGCAAACCACAGGTAGGGCAGAGAAAATATTGAGAGAATAAAAATAAGTTGTTTTATTAAGACCTAAAATAGTTCAACCAAGTTCAGTTGTTGTATTTTTGGACGGGTGGACAGGTGATAGAAAACAGGGAAAACAAAATGGCTCTAGATGTCTGTTACTATGTGAACGCCTCAGAGTGTAATTAGAATCTGACAGTCTGAGCTATTAAGCTTTGGTTAGTCAAATACATAATAAATACCTTTTTATAAAATATAGAATGTATTTTGGGTAATGTGTTTGTGACATTTCAATGTTTGGGGCACTGTGTGTATTCAGGACTCACGGTCCATACCTTCCAGAAAGAGCAGAGGGTTGGGGGTGTTTACTGGAGAGCTGAGTGTGTGTGGACGGGAGGAAGAGCAGCACGTTCCTCACACAGCCCTCAGCAGTCACACCTCCAGTACGGCCAGAGTGAGGAGAGGCACACACACACACTAGCATTCAGACTTTCATACCTCAAACACTTTGTTGTGCATAACATATCCTTTGGTACTTTATCTCTCTCTCTCTCTCTCTCACACACACACACACACACACTGTGCTGCAGCCACTGGGCGGGGCCGGGGGGAGAAGGGGGGGGGGGGAGTCTTGTGCGGTGGCTTCTTCGTCAGTGGCAACCGCACGCTCGCACCACCATGTTCTTATACTTCTTCAGGATAACGTTGGAGTTGTCGTCGAAGTAGAGCACGGAGATGGCGTGAAGCTTGGTGGGGGCGCAGCACGGCTTGGGCACGTTCTCCGGGTTCATCAGGTGGACCTGGTGGGAACAGAGACACGGACCCAGGAGATGAAATGTCAAACACTGCCTTCGTCACGCCCAGGCCGGTGCATGCAGCTGTCCTGTCAGCCCTGTTTACCCACACGGCTTGTGCCCACCAGCTCCGCCGATGTTTGTCTTGTTTTTGTCTCAGAACCAAGCTGTCCGACCCCCAGTACTTTCACCTCACTGTGCATTAAATCAGATTTTCCTTGGCGTTGTGTGCAGTATCTGTGTCCCACATTCCCAGTGAGGGATGTTGCACATTGTTGCAACACTTATGTTGCATTGTTTGATGATTTTTACAACACTGAAATGAGCTTTTAGTTAAAAAGTTAAATAACCGAGAATCCCCTTAATGTCCGGAATACACTGGAAAACAGAAGGTACCATAGTGTATACATGTGTACGTTTGTCAGGTTGTAACCGCCTTTTAGGCCAGTTGTAGGTCTTCCTGGACATTAAGCTATAGAGCATATACTGTTGTTAAAGTTAACCATGTTGTTTTTAGCAATAACTTACCAGTGTTTGTACAATAGCATGATTGGTAGCATTCATGTGAGCGTTTAGCGGAAATGAACACTCTCCATCACAGTAGTTAGCCGCGTACCCTTCAGGTGCAATGATCCAGTCCTGGGAATGAACGGAGATCAATGCTGTGAAGGCGGTCTGAAACACCAGCTCAGCAGGGTCTGAATGTTGAATCACATGCTAGCTGAGCTCTGCTGCTAAAATGACTTGCACAGGCATGAGCTAGCTATTAGATGTTTGCTTATGCTTATTTCAGACATGAGCCTGCATGTTTGTGTGTGTGCATACCTTAGATGTGTGTGTGTGTGTGTGTGTGTGTGTGTGTGTGTGTGTGTGTGTGTGTGTGTGTGTGTCTCACCTGCCAGCCCAGCTCTCTGAAGCTAACATATAGCTCATGCTTTTTGCATGCAGTCTTCTGATCACTGCTGTTATAATCTGTTGGTGGGAGAGAAAAGACGGGTGCAAAGACTTTCATTAACTCTCATACCAGATGCTCAGCTCTCTCAGACAGAGCAGCTTTTAACTTCGTAACCACAGGGCCAGATGGAATTCTGCACCATGAAGCATTCGCACTCAGTACATTACGTCTAATTCAAACATGCTGCTTTTTCATTTCCAAAACTGGATAGATAGACATTTTCAATAGAGGATGCGCAAAAACAAACAAAAAAAAAAAAACGTTAATAATAGGTAAAGTGTGTTAACAGCTCGCTTTACAGAGACATTGATCAACACTGACATGCTGACAGAGGCATTTTTGTCAGGGGAGTTGTTTCTTTTGGAGTTTTTCTCCTTGTCTCATCAGCCAGTGACCAGGAACCCATTCATGTTCAGAGCTGAAGGTCAGGTCCAATGTGAAATCCTGATCTCAACTGTGCATATATGCCCTGTTCACCCCACACCCCTCATCCCAGACCTCCTGGGTTTTTAAACACATTACAAAGGATAAAACTGACGTAAAGAAAGAAAAAGGTGGGAGAAAAGAGTTCCTTACTCATGAAAAGAAAGGGTGTGACAGAAAGAAGAGAGAGATGGAATGAAGGAAAAGAGAGGGCACTGCATATAATATCAGCCTAGAGCAGATGCAATCACTTCCTGTTATTTTATGTCTCCACCCAGAAGAGAGCGTTCTGGCCTTTCAGCTCGAGGACAGAACACGGCAACAGGCCTGTGGCACAGCGCGGTGGTGCGTGCTACACTGCACCACAGTACATGGACACAACACAGCTACAGGCCTATGGGCACAGCGCGGTGGCCTGTGCTACACTGCACCACAGTACATGGACACAACACAGCTACAGGCCTATGGGCACAGCGCGGTGGCCTGTGCTACACTGTAAGGTGCCAAATCAGCTGTTTTTTTTTCAGGCTGTGAACAAGTGCAGACCTGGTCAGGGCACGAACTGCGACGGTCACTCAGCACCTCCACTCATGTGGCCTGGCATAGCAGATGATTTACTCAGGCATTTGAGTGATCGGTGCTGTATGAGACTGGGATTGATCGAGCACACACTCAGAATTCCCACAGTCAGAATTCTGTGTGGCCCTTTGCAAAGAGCACTTTTGTTTCAGAAAAGTGACTAATTCTTTACTAACGAGAAGTCTAATTCAGAACTGTAAAAGCATTATGATGTCAGCCAACTAAATTTAGTGCCTCTTTAAAAGGCTGTAAAAAGAATGAATGACCTCAGATCTGTATTATGTGAGTTAGCAGCACAGACTCCAAGCTAAGCTACTTGAAGGGTAGGGACTCAGGTGTAGTGTGGTCACTGCATGACCGAATGGTGAAGTTACAGTCCACTATTCATGCTGATGCCCACACCAGGTGTTTCCCATCCCTCTGCCTAAAGCCACGTCACATCCTGTCCAAACAAGCACAGACTCTCAGATTCCCTCGTGTATTCAATAGAAGATAGCACATTTTACTGCAGTGGTTAGAATGTGTCATGCAGTCAATGGCACTTTCTACTCCAGCGGTTTTCAGTCATCGGGAGGATCTTGGGCTGCAAACCATACTGACACAAAAAAACAACAGATGGTTGGAACAATCTAAAAGACACAAATCAATTTCTAAGTTATAATAAGAATTTGAGGGACATGTGGTGTGAGCACTAAGGTGTGGTAGCCTGGGACACGTGCATGTAGACAGGAAAGCCCACGTAGAGCCAGTTCTGATCTTCCATTCTGGAGCTTCCAGAGTCTGCTCTTCAAACGGTTCCTAAATCCACCACAGCTGATTCAGCTAATCAAGAATGTCAGTGTGTCCATACTGGAAGGTGTCTGAGATCTCTGCTAATCTTTGCAGGATGGAAGGGTAGGCACTCCTGGCTTTAATGTTCTGCAAGCCTGGATTTTAGCAGTGACGAGTCCTGGCAAACCACAGATTACACAAACTGGAGAGTGGCATTTCTAAGCAAGAAAGAAAAAAACGAAAAACGAATGAATAAAGTATACGATGCTTTGCTCTGCATTCCAGGAATATGATATGCATTTCATATCTGATTAGCCAGAAAAAAACACTACTAGGGGTTTAGGTGATGCTAAAGCTAATTGCGGTGTTGAAATGTCTTAATTGGTATTAAAAATGCAGAAGTGAGTTTTAGCTCGTCATGCTCTTTGAGGCCTCAAATTGTTGCTGTTCATTCAGGAGTCTCATCAGTGTGTGTCAGTAACTGCTTTACTCTCTCTTGCTGGTCTGAAACACATTGAAATGTTAAGACTATTGAAGGCTCTTAAAGGCTTTCAGTGGTAACATGTCCCAGCTGAAGTCAGAATCTAGCACCTCTGGTCTGAACCTGCAGTCCGTTAAGTAACTCCCCTCGCATACGTCTCCCTCTGTCCACCCTGGCAAGGGGAAATATTTACTGAGATATATCGGAGCAGGCGTGGCCCCTGACGCATCCCAGCAGCCCCCAGGGGGGGCTTTCACCTCTGACCCTCAGTGCTCCACACCAACCCCCAGCTGAGCAGATTCTACATGGGAATTTACAGTCTTAGGCCATCTACGCTCATGCATATCATAGGCTGAGACTCCTATACCACCTCAGTGCACGCACACACACACACACACACACACACACACACACACACACACACACACAGATAAACACCTATCCAAGGCTCTATAATAGGAAAAGTGTTTCTCTCACATACGCACACTCCGGGAATGTGAACTCTAAAACACCAGGCATATATGTGATTTTAATGTCCGCATGCATGAAAGAAATGGACCTCAAATGAAATGACTGACCAAAAGAGAAACATATAATAACACACATACACTACTACCAATTTTTTTTTACTGTTGCGAATATTTACAGTCAGGGAGTTTTTTAAGAGAAATAAAGCAGATATTTAGTGTGCTGTTTCATTGAGTGTAAAGGCCAGATTTGTGGTACCCCATAAAACACCTCCCCCGTTCCTGCCCATAAAAATTTAATGCCACACAGCTACTGCTGAGAGCTGGGCCCCGTGGGCCTCCCCAGAGCTCCTGAACACCCGGCCTGCAGTTCCTCTCCCCAACACATCTATAGCCTGAGAGAACGTTCCTGCCTGGGCCACTTAGCCCTCCAACTCCGTGATAAGGAATGGAAACAGTATCTTTATTACCTGTTAAAAATCTTAGCCCTGGTTTATGGCTTTGAATCACTCTCCAGAATGAGAAACCTTGAGCAGGCAATAAAAACAAAACAAATATTAATATAAACCCCTAAAAAGGAAAAGCCTGATGAAGACTTGTTTTATTAAGGGTCAAGTTACTTAAGTGGACGGTCAGGCATTCACAAGAAAAAGGTCCCCACCCACCAACTAACTACGTAGGAATGATGTCACATCAGACGCACCGCTGAGACGAGTGACACCCAGGGTCTTCCCAGGAGCCGAAGAGGAAGGCGGAGAAGGGCCCCCGGGCTCTCTCCCGCCTGCTCCCATGAAGACTTGAAAGAGAATGTTACTGTCCTCTGTGTCCATGTAAAGTTTATCTGTCTTCCTGTCTTTCATCACTGCCCTTATTAAGCCCCTGTCTCTGGAGCACGCCGATGTCTAATTACGCCAACAGTAAACAAAGGGAATGACTAGGGGAGCAGCGGCCAAGAGCCGGGAGGGTGGCCCAGATGAAACCCTGCAACTTGGACAGTTGACTGTTATAATTCTTCAAGCGATACTCTTTAACTCCGTCAGGCGCTTTAGCACAGCAGCTAATGACGGCCCTACGCTAATTACAGGTCTATCTGAGGTGCAGCTCTCTGAGTAACGCTAGATGGTCATTAACGTCTCTTGAAATGAGGGCCAGCCCAGCATCCACTGTGAGGCAGACCAGTCATTATTATCTTTGAAGGTGTTGGGTGATCTTTTTTTTTTTTTTTTTTTTTTTTTTTTGTTCCTGCAAAGTTCCTGCAAAGAGAGCCAGAGCTGGAACTGTAGGCTAAATAATGCCTCTGTTTCAGGACAGACTGGGAATAGAGCCCAAGACAAAAGAGCAAAGCATCAGTGGTGATTCCAAAAGAACGGCCTTAACATTCAAGAAAAAGAACAGAAACAAAGAACTCTTGTGAATCTCAACACGGGGAAGACGCACAACACGCAGACTGTCACTGCGCCCCTTCATCACACGTGATGTGGTATTGGAACCATATGCCAGCCAAATGCAGCAACAGAAGGATTGCTATCACATGAGCCTCACAACTTCCTGCTCAGAATCTAAATATTTGTGCTCCAGCCATCCCAAGTGGAGTGGGCCATTTTGAGACCGACTGATTTTGGATTACGTAAAGTCCAGTCTTCCGGGACAAATTAAGCAGATTTTCCTCATTAGCAACAACACGTAGAATTAAGTGTTTAGATGTTTTGGAGATTTACCACTACTGTTTGGCATGATGAGATCGATGTGATGACCTACTGTCAATGTGCAAATGGCTCAAGTACAGTCTAAGTGTGAAGTGATATGCAGGTTACTGAAGTTTTGGCCTGCATATGATTGTCCTGCAAAGCTGAAGTTCTACCCGGGTCCTACATTTTATCAGGACTTTATTGCGAACATATTTAACCGCAGACCTGAAAATTACTTGAAAATGATTTGACATTTAACACATAGATTTCCATTGTAGTAGGTAGGAAGTTCTTTCTCTATTACAGGTGTGATCCATAGATGCTCAAATCTGACAATGCCCATGAACATGTCACAAAACGCATGTTTACAGATTTAACCTCCAGGGCCAAATGTGTTTTGAGCTCCCAAATACTTGCTAAATTAGCGTTGAATCAAACGGGTATTAGTGCTAAGCTGTCTGTTCCTTCCCAAGCTCAACTCTCACAGAACACAAAGACCACCTCAAAGCCATGATGTAATGAGAAACAGGCACCATGGATTTAGACCTCCTCATCCGCCGTCCCAAGGGCTGTCCCAACCAGTCCGGTACCAAGAGGCAATTGTCTTAACATGCACATGATTCATTGAGTAATTCTGCTTTATCACACAGAAAGAAACAAAACGAAGAAAGAAGGCACAGAAGCGATTGTGCTTTGTTCTGCACATAATGTAATTATTTAATATATTCAAAGGCCACTCTTTGAATAAATATATACTTATACCTTATATGGCCATATAAGGAAATATAAATTGATTTCTGGATAAAGGCTAAAGCAGATAAAGGGCTTGGCTTTCCCTTGAACGTTAATTGTAGTATAATTATGAATGTTCTGATATGGTTCTGATTTTGACAAAACTTTACGGCTTCTTGAGAAAAATCATGGAAAGTGACTCATGTAACCATTGTGCGAGTTATTGAGAATATGTTGAGAACAGCAGGTCACAGATGTGGTGAGCTGTTTAGTTAAATATTCCAAAAATGGAATGGTCTTTAGTTTGAGAAAGATAATTCACCAGATTGTGCATCTCATATTTTTCACAGGACTAAATAATAATTCCTGGTAAATGTAAAAAACGAGGAAGGCATATGAGTATAATCTTTTATCTGAGCATTCATTTTGGCGTAGGCAGTTTTTGTGACAGACCTGCGTGTCCGGGGCCCTTCGCTGCCTCCTGTGGATGAGTGGAGCGATTGCGGTTTTGCTGCCGGCGTTTTCCCGTGGAGCGGGCGGTGCGGACGTGGACCTCGCTCACCTTGAAGAAGGCCACCATAAAGGGCTGTCTCTCCAACGCACCACTCCGCCCCACCAGTCCTGCCTCTCTAGGACTGATGCTCTGGCCTGTGAAGACGGAAAAACATGCCATAAGACACCTGAAGAGTCATAAATGTCTCCCTGTATGAGCTCAAACACCGATGGCACATTTAAAGTCGTGCAATGAGTGGTTTATAGGGTGTGGTTTTGCAGTGTCGCTGTCCTGTCCTAAATCACTTATTCAGAATCCCACTTCTGTGAAACCCAAGTTCTACACATTGTAGACTCCTCTGTTCTAACACATCTGATTCAGCTCAGAAAGGCCTTGGTCATCACCTCGTGATCTGAAACAGTTGTGTAAGACCAGGAAAAGCATCAAAAATGCACAAAAATTCTGCATAAGGTTTCCTGAACTGGGAACTACTTTGACATCCACATTGACCAGATCATGATGTGTTTGGTAATCATGTGAGGGAGAAAACTCTCCTATCTACAGGCATGCCGAAGGGTTTGCTGATGCTTCTAAGTTTGACATACACTCCAACTTTAAGGACTTGAACCCAGGTCAGTGTCTTACCGCTGCTGGTCTCTATGCTGATCTGCAGGCCCAGATTGTGACTGGGATTCATTATCCACAGGTTACTGGTGGCTGTGATGTCAAACTCCAGCCAGCCTTCTTCTACTGCCCACAGCTGGCGGGACTCCAACAGAAACAGGTCTGCATCTCTACGACAAAAAACACCCTAGTTATGGTCTGTGCAACTGCAGCTAAAGTGAGAGTGATTTAGCTGTTGAAAGCCTGGGCTTTTCTTCCAGCACTGGTCCCCTGATCCACATTGGTAAAGGTCAACATCATTTTTGTCCTCTTTTGCCATCTGTCCATGCAATTTCCCATCTTGATTGTGGTCTCCAGGTATGATAACTGATCTTAGGTACATTGCAGCTCCAGGCACACATGGGAACACTAAAGCCAAAAACATGTCACCGTTAAATCAATAACCCCCTATCACAGCTGCACCTGACACCCGTCTGTACCTACGGAACTTAACACCTTTTCCCACCTTCCGGGACTTAACGCATATTCGCGCATCTGCTCTGCTCTGGCCATTACAGACAGGCCTGTCCTCGTTACACTAATGACACACCATGTTGGTCAGCAGCATGCTGGCTCTTCACCGGGATACTTCAAAGTGCCGCGGCGCGCGGGTCTTCCGGGAATGGCCCCGCGGACACGTTTGGGCTTCCGCCCCTTTACTGCGCACTAATTAGGGCGGTTGCGAACGCCTCCGTGGACGCCCTCGCTCTACTGGTGCTGACTCATGCCGGTCAGCGCGACAGGCTAGCCACTGCTACCTGGCAGCGAGCAGAAGGCAGGAGGTCCGGCAACAGCTAAAAGCCCTACTGTAAAACTCCAAATTTAACCGTAATGATAAGGTTGGAGGTAACAAGAGTATTTTTTAAAATTGTACAAATCACTGTATATGGTCATTAGCTGAAGTTTAAAATGATTTTGGCCCTTTGGCATGTTTTATCCAGACTAGTTTTTAGACTTGTCCTTGCATATGGCTTGGTAAAAGTTTTCCATATACCAGGAGACCAGACATATATAAAAACAAATGTGGTTTGGAAACAGATACAAACACATTACTAACTCGACAGCCATAATTCTTTGGTTTTTCATGAGGTTCATGAAGGAGACAATAAAGAAGTGTGCCTTATACTTAGGATAGACATCTTAAAGCTAATCACCCATCATTTAGAGAATACACCTTCCATGGGGAAAATGTATCTGCTGTTTGACCCAAAAACATTAAGCTGCATTTTATTTTATTACAGGCAGCAACAGCCAAACAGACCATTTCTACACTACTTTCCTCCTACGTGTTGGCAGGGGCAGTAAGTTATGGTGGACCATACTACCCTGGGCTCTGCTTGGATGGGGGCCCTTCCAACAGCCTTGGGAATGTACTGATTTTGGTTTCTAATATTTACTCTCTGTTGTTACAGAAATAAATATTGCCAGATTGTGTCTGCCATGATAAAGCCTGTTTATCTGCATGTTGTGGTTAGAAGTGGTTTGATCCGCCAAGCAATGGTGGTGGTGGGGGGGGTGGGGTTGCTACTGGGCTACAAATGTGTTGCTATGCCATCTGCATGAATTCACTATGATCCATCATTCTATCTTGATTACTGGAGTTCTGGGACTCTGTTGAGGGAGAAATAGTCAACCTACACACAACCTACACAATCCACAACATACACTCGCTCATCAACACCTTGTCTGCCGAGTCGTTTGGTGTTCGGCTGATTAAAGACGCTCACCCTGCGGAGTGTGTCTGTCACACGTGTGCCCCATCGTTTTACTTTGGCCTGTATGCTTATTAAACATCATTGTCTGTAATTAAAGTAATTATATTGTTAAAGCTGGCAAATGAATTTGATCATAAGCAAATACAGTTTATGAGCCACATGTTTGTAATCTGCAATGGTAGGTCTGTGGAATACGGAACAAAGCAAGCTATAGTTACTATAGTACACTTCTGCAGCAAATAGCTGCTTTTCATTTGAAATTACTCTGACTGTGGGAAAACACTTCAGTCCTGTTAAACTCCGCCAAACGAACCAAACCTTATGATAAAGATTTGAGGCCTGCTTCACAGAAAGAAACAGCAGTTAATTAAGCCTTCCCTTTATTTACCTATGATATGCATATGCAAATGATCTTTTAAAATACCTTTTGTTTTGTAATGAAATACACTCAACGGAGAGTGTGTGAACAGAAAATGTGCATTTTATTAAGTTTAGAGTCCAGTTCAGTTTTGGAACACATTGGTTGCTTTCCTGTAAAACTGGACCTGATGACTAACCACACATTGCCACCTCATTGGTCACTTTCTTGACAGTGGACACAACATCCAATCATGCTGCTGGTGTGATTCCTGGGGATCCTCCCTCCTTCCGCCCACAATGTCAACTTCTGACGTGTTTGGCTTGGTTCTGTTTTGAATGTAAATGGACTATTTTCAGTCAGGCACTGTGGTTATGGCATGGACGTGCATGGAGGAGAACTGTGATGAAAGTCGTTCATCCATGCTCGACTCTCTCCTGGGTTGTGCGACAGTTTGAGCGGTTCTGACCCACAACATTTGTTTACTTTGTTGTTGTGGTGTTTGTGTTCTTCACAGTCATGGCCAATCTTAATTGAACCAAGAATAAGATGGCAAAGATGCATGAGCTCATGTAAACTTGACTACCGTCTCTCAGTGTGTGAGGTCCGTGTATCCAGGGCAGCCTGCAGTTACGTCGTTATCAACCTTTTACTTCATTTATCATCATGTTTTGCATCTTCAAAATGCATCCAAAGAAATCATGCAAATGTTTACCCATACAAATTCTCTACTGTAAACAACATCCACCCAACTCCTGAGCTGAGGGACAGTGTTGGGTAATTCCACTATGGCCAATCGCCACGGATCTGCGAGTAGACGACAGCACTTTTAATTCTCAGCTTTAAAAATCGCTGACCACCTGACCAACCTATACCTCACCTGATACAGCAAGTACAACATGGCACTTGACAGAGCGATATCATGGCTTTGATTTCCATAGAGCACACATATTCTCAAACACGTAAGTCTAAAGCTGTGTAAATGATTTGGTGACATGCATAAAATCGTTAACACTGCGACCAATCCGCTGACGTGCTCACCTGTCTGGGTGATCCCCCACCACCTGGAAGACACTCAGCAGGAAGGTTTCATTGCGAAAGGCACTGCTCACACATTCCTTGTAGATCCTGAATTCTGCAGCTGTTACTGCCTCTCCTTCTGGAATCTGCGACAGGTTAAACTTGAACTCCTTGTGGTGCCGTCGGTGCGGGGACAACTCTCGGTCGTACTCCACTGTCAAACGAGATAGACAAGACATACAGAAAGTTTTCAGATTTACAGAACGAAAAACAAATTGTTATTCTTCTTCACGAAGTACACGTCTAGCAGACATTCTGAACTCATTTTGTCATATCCTGTAATTAACCACCATTAAAATTCATCCACATGGTGAATGCATACGCATTTATATTACAGCACCACTTCTTAGAGGGGCCATATGCTGACGGCCTGCTGTGCCATAATGAGCCAGTATTTCTGGTGGGATAATTCAGTATTTGTTCAAAGCAGTCCCCACAGCAAAGCCCATCATGACAGACGTGTTTCCATGCAGTTAAACACTAGCAGAGGAGGAGAAAAAGGGAGCATGCTAACCACAGTATGCCTTTTAGTCAGACGACAGCTTTGTCATCTCCTGTTCAACTCCCCCACCAAATGCCACCACCAAGCCGTCCTCTGTTCCAGAGACCTGGTGCACGGCCTGTCTTTCTGGCCACATAAGTGCATGTCCAGCCGGATACCTCTCCTCCAGGGCCCGGGATGAAGTGTCCTGTACTGATTGGATTTCCATGCTTCTCACCATGTGGAGGTATGGAGCCCACACTTCCACCCCAGCCCTCCCTCCTCAGGAAGAAAAAGGGAGAGAGGGAGAGGGAAAGAAAGGAGAGAGTGGGAGAGAACAGAAAAGAAAAGGTCTGAGGAGTATCTGTCTGGGGAATGAACGGATGGGAGATGGAGGGGTTCAGGGGTCACCTGAGGCGCATGGCCTTTGCTCCGGTAGCAGCACAACGGTCCAGTAGCAACATAAAGAGGTCAAAGTTCGTCGGGGAGTGACATACCCTACCCTCAGTCCCAACACATGCATTTTATATTAATAACAAGTGTCTGTGGAGAAATTCAAAAGGGTCCAAAGCAGAACCCGAGGGAAACCTTGTCTGTGTGCTGCCTCTTTAGTGCTAACTGACTGAGTAGCCTTGGACAACATACCTATGCATAGTAAACTAGAGTCCAGCCCAGCGGCAGTGGGACCTCCGAAGCTCTATGACGAAGAAGATGCACCAAGCAAAAAGGCAAAAAGAAAAGTGTGATAAAGGCTGTAATCCATCTTAGACCCAGCTGTGATAGCTCCACACCTGACTTTTTCACCCCTGCAATATTGCATGTGTAAGGTGCATTGAAAGAAACCTCCAGAGTTCCTCTTTGTGATGTTTTTCACATCAGCACCTAAGCTTGAATACAGCCTTTGTTGCATGTGTCTGAGGCCGTTTCATTAACTTCGCTCACAGCCTTTTCGGTAAAAGCTGAGTCAATCCAGTCCATCAGCAACACAGGCTTCTTCAAAGCTGACAGATAATCTATGACATAGAGCGCTAACAGAAGCTGCTCCAGAAGTCACTGACTCACAAATTGCTTCAAAACCCTCATCTAGCTTTGGATGGGAGTACTGAAAATTGAATACGTTTATGTATGGTATTGCTGTACTAGAAAATATTGGCACTGGGTAAAGTTGTTTAGAGAGAATGATGTCAAAAAGAAGTTTGTATATCATGGACAGCAACCAAGAAAAGGCATCAAAATGGCAGACACAGTCCACAAGCCTCCTCATTTTCATCAACTCCAAATCTTTCCTTCACTGTTTGACAGGTGGATGTAAATCACACATCTGTATAGAGAATAATACATACAAAAATAAGTAAAAAATAAATCAGGAGAGAAGTCTATGTGGAAAGGCTAGGAATGAAAAAAAGTTTTTCTAATTTGGTTCGATTTTGTGTTTCCACTCGCATAACCCCAGGCTCCTCCGGTTCTGTGCTATAGTCATTAGCCCACACATAGCGACACAGAGGGGACTCGGACCTACAGAGCAGCTGTGGGAAACGACTCCCAGAGTCACATCTCTCCTCCAACAGAAAAAAAAAACACCAGAAAGGCAGGAGAAGAGATACAAAAGTAAGAGGAGAAAACCCAAAGCTGTTGTAGGGTAGAGGAAGAGACAGAGAAGGCTGGGTGAGGACAGGACTCATAGCAGGACTCGTAGCAGGACTCGTAGCAGGACCCTGGGGCCAGACGTCAGCCACCAGCCCGTTAAATGTTTTCCACTGTATCCCCTGGAGTGGCGGTGCAGTTGTCTCTATATAATTGTGGTTGTATATAATGTACCACACCTCATCTTTTTCCTCCTCATCCACAACCACAAAGAGAAGAACACACACCTCCCTTCCTCCTTCCTCCTCCCACATACACTCCAAAACAAAGGGGGGTGCCACAGTAGTTGCAAAGCCAAACCCCCCCGAGCGGCTAACCCACATTTGGCTTCGGTCAGCAGTGAGTGACAGGGAGACGTGTGCGCAGGGGAGGAGTCTGATAACCTGCACTGATGTGTGATGCTGCAGTGTTTGTGTGCATAACACTGCGTTTCTTATTGAGGACGTCTGATGTCAGCTCTCTAATGCATCCAGAGACTGGAAACCAAGTAGCCATTTAACATGTGGATGAAATATTGTAGCCCTGAAGTAAGAATATGTATACTATTAGTAATAGTACATAGTATTATTGTCACACTCTGTCTTTCTTGTCCGGGCAGCATGAAAACATGAGGCTGATGACTACGGCAATAGAGCAATCATATAATCTGAAGAAATTAAACCTTTGTGCTACAAGTTCCTGATTACAGTTAAATAAATTCAGTACCAAAGTTCAGTGTCACTCAAGATTAAATAATGTACTGACATGTGCATTATTTTTCTGGCAGGCTTTTGCTTGAAATTGTTTGAAAACATGAAACGTTTGAAAGCATTAGAACAAATAACCTTAGGTGCAATGGAAAATGGTAGTTATGCATATGAAAATAACAGAAAATAAATGATAATTTACTAACTCAGAAATGTTTCAAATAAATTAAGTTTAGAGATCCTGTGTAATATTACTGTGTAAAAGGCCTACAGAGGCATGAAATGTAAGCTGTAATCATTTAAAAATTAGCAAAAATAAAAGTCAATGCAAACACTGACTATGATGACTGTTAATTGGACAGATTGGCTGGCTGTAGATTTGTTTTGAAAGTTCCTGATGCTGATTGACTCCTGATGTCACAGCAGAATGTAACAGTACAGATGGTGCTGAACTCTTGGCTAAGACAGTGACTATGTCAAGCACAACGTTCTCCTTGTATCAACAGTGTTGCAAATATAATTTATTGTCCCTCTCACAGTATTTTACAGTGTTTATTAAGTGCTGTGAGCAACTGATAACTGCAGATCTCAGAGCTTGAGGTGAGACAGCTGTGCTTTGTGCTGGAACATGAGAGTTTGAGAGACAGAGAGAGAGAGAGAGAGAGAGAGAGAGAGAGAGAGAGAGAGAGAGAGAGAGAGAGAGAGAGAGAGAGAGAGAGAGAGGAGTCATGTAGCCTTGCCATAGATTAACCTTCCCATGCGGAAACAGCATAAACAAATGCTAGAAGAATTTATGCACTGCATTACAAGTCAGTTACAATTCTGAGTTTTACGTGTCTCAAGTAAGAATCGCAAGCACATTCCACACATGGACAAATCTCTCACCCAGCAGAACATATCTGGTGGAATGGTGTAGTAGATCCCAACAGAACATATCTGGTGGAATGGTGTAGTAGATCCCAACAGAACATATCTGGTGGAATGGTGTAGTAGATCCCAACAGAACATATCTGGTGGAATGGTGTAGTAGATCCCAACAGAACATATCTGGTGGAATGGTGTAGTAGATCCCAACAGAACATATCTGGTGGAATGGTGTAGTAGATCCCAACAGAACATATCTGGTGGAATGGTGTAGTAGATCCCAACAGAGCATATCTGGTGGAATGGTGTAGTAGATCCCAACAGAACATATCTGGTGGAATGGTGTAGCAGATCCCAACAGAACATATCTGGTGGAATGGTGTAGTAGATCCCAACAGCAGGATGTAACCATGTATAGTACAGCATCAAACGGCTGACCTCTGACCCTGTTGTAAGTCCTATTTGCAAACAGACCATCCTCATGAAATGCATGAGGATGCAATTTGACATTTAGAAGAGGACAGACAGAATGAAGACATGCCTTTTCTCTTTTGTAACCCAACATGTAAAATTAGTCAGGGTGCCACAGAGACCTTGTAAGGGATTTTAACTGCCTTTTCTGAACACTGCCTATTTTGTTTGACAGTTGTTGTTTTGAGGTCTCAGGTCTTAATGCATTACAGATTGCATTGAGCTTGTTGTGCATCTGAGTTGAAAGCCAGGGAATCTCGAGATGGATCCCCGTGGGATCTCGAGGTGGATCCCCAGCGGATCTCTGAGTGGATCCCCATGGGATCTCAAGGTGGATTCCCTAGAGATCCAGGTCAGCTAACTTGTAAGTCTCACTGCAGCAGAAGCATGAGCTAGTTCATGGAGCAATCACGGAGATCCTCCCTCCTTCACAGCATCAGGCAGGACCATCTGTTCTCTGCAGAGCTGCAAACATTGCTTGAAACATGTGACCACTCCAGGAAAGCCATGAGAGAGAAGGAATACTGTTGGTGTGCACACAGTCAGTAATAGTATTACCTCTAGTAAACAGCTGGGTTGTGTTGAACCAGAGTAAATAAACTACACAGGTGTTTAGGGAGAGGGAACGTTCCATAAACCTTTTATTTAATTACTGGAAAGGATTTTTTTAACCTTATATTAATCTGATATGCAAATATCAACTCTTTTTCAAACAAAAACTTTTTTTCATAAATTTATGATGTCATAAAGAAGGCATTTATAACCCAAAACACAAGCACAAAGTACTCGTAGTACTGAAGCACAAACAAGGTTAATTGTTCACACGTAGTTCTAAAGATTTGCACAGGTAGAAAATAAAGTAATTCACATGCTTGCAGTTCTATATTACCCGAGCGCTGTCAGAACACATGACACAAAGGCTCACATTGTGCAAAACCCCCAGGGCTTCATACCACATAATGTCAGCATGTAACAGAGAAAAACAATCAAACTCACACACTAAGAGAAAGCATGAAACATAATTCAGGGAACAGCATTTGTAATTAGCTTTATTCAAAATATGACACCACAAACTTGGCAAGAGAATCTCAGTGTTAAACAAAGCATTTAATTACACCCAGTATCATCACACCCTGTGACATGGTCATATGCAAGAGATTTGGAAGCTGTAAAATGTGCTGGAGCACCAGATATGTGAAGAATTCATAAGTGTTTATGCATGTATTCTCAGACTCGCAGAGGCTTCTCATATTATACCACTCTAGAGGACCTTTACAAGTCTTCTGTGCTCTCACCCACATTTGAATTACTCCAGC
Source organism: Brachyhypopomus gauderio (assembly GCF_052324685.1). NCBI lineage: Eukaryota > Metazoa > Chordata > Actinopteri > Gymnotiformes > Hypopomidae > Brachyhypopomus > Brachyhypopomus gauderio. Next base: position 18,726,698 of record NC_135217.1, on the reverse strand, counting down.
TTCCATAATTAAAGGCCATAGCTGCTCCCTCTTTCGCATGAAGCTCGTGAAGTTTGCTTGTTTTGTTTCTCTCAGGAATGTAAATGATAATTAACTCCAGTTTGGAACCATCTAACAACGCTGAGGCAAGTTTATGGAGATTCTTAGACAAATTTAGCTAATATGTTTACTTAAACCTTCTGGCTTTATGACACTGGACCAGAAATTCTCATCATTAATCTTACATTCTTCACCACAGAGGTCTCTGAGAATCCTATGTGTTCTTAAAACATAGAGTTTGACCCCCAAATTAGGTCCTTTTTAATTCAAACACAATGCTGGAGTAGGAATAAGCATTTGTTTTTAATTTCCCTAAGGAATTTGGGGTCTTCCCAAGGACCGGGCTGCCGGTCGTAGAGGTTTGCAGTGTGGGCTTCAGCAGCTGGAAGGCCACAGGGGTTTGGGGGCACTCTCCCTCCACATCACACCCCAGCTCTGATCCACGTCTCTGACCTGGATAGAGGATGAAAGGCATCCCTGCAGGAGACCCTGGACCTGGTATGGGTCAGCAAGAAGTGTAGGAGTTTATGGCTAATCAGAGCTCCTTTCAACACAGTCTTACTCATGCTACTCACACATCCAGAAAACTACGGAGTGTTAACAAATGGATCATTGATCTTGAGCAAAGAAACAATGAACAAGCAATGAATTCTGTAATCATTGAAGACACGGATACCCCTTGTATGTTAAAAACCTTTGGAAAGTCATAAATTGGAAGAGAAATGGAAAGTAATCAGTGATGTTGAAATAAAAACATAAAGAGCAACGACAAATGGTTTTAAATGTGCTTAACAAGCAAACTGTTTTAATCTGATTACACTTGTTTTAATGCTGCAACCATACTTCAATTATACAGAGACAGAAAATGTAAATGAAACTCCTGCATTTCTCTGTCTGTATGTAATTATATTTCTATCTACAAATATATAAATCAGTAATTAGAATTTATTCATACTGTATGTCGTTCTTTCCTATTTCCCACAGGAGGGGGAAAAACACATGAATCCCTCAGTTCATGTAAAATCTGTGTCCAGACATTACACCACATAATCCCTGAATGTTTTAGTGGGTTTAGGGAGTAGACATCTTTCAGCTTCAGTGTTGGGCTGGGAATCAGTTATCGACTATAATCCGCTTGTTCCTCTGAAAGAGAACACTGCCCATCACATACTCCAATGTCTTTCTGTATATGTACCACTCAGAAACATCAAGGAATGCAGAAGTTCCTTGTATAGCAAAAAAACTGAAATGGTGATGAAAAGGTGATGTTATTTTGGCAGACTTTTGCCAAAAAAACTTTCTAAAAACTCAAAACCTCTATTTCAGTCTATCAGCAGTAGCGTTCCATTCGGGGATAAATGGAAGTTGGAGGTATTTCTGAGGTTTTGCAGTGGTTCAGGATCCAGAGGGCAGAGTTTGGTTTGCAGTAATTTGGGGTAATTGCAGCTGGGCCAGGACCGTGCTAACAGATGTGTGACTGGCATCTGTGTCCTCATCCTAATGGCTGGTAAGCAGCAGTAGCTATCTGCAGGTGGATCAGTATTAACTCAATGCCACCAGTCAGATGCTCATACCTGTGTGTCAGTAGAAGATTTTGCCTCATTGCACATGACAGACAGGAATTCAGCTGTTGATCTATCTATTGACTTGTGTGTGTGTGTGTGTGTGTGTGTGTGTGTGTGTGTGTGTGTGTGTGTGTGTGTGTGTGTGTGTGTGTGTGTGTGTGTGTGTGTGTGGTGTGTGTGTGTGTGTGTGTGTGTGTGTGTGTGTGTGTGTGTGTGTGTGTGTGAGCATGCAAAAAGTTACTGTCGATGGCCTAATTCACAACTGTAATGAGGTTCCTTTGCTTATAAGGAACATCATATATTTCTACAACACGTCTTGTTTATTGGCAATATTGGCATTTGAAATTATGATTTTATATCCACCAACCAAATATGTGTGTGTGTGTGTGTGTGTGTTCAATATGGTCTTGTGTGTCTTGGGTGTTGAATGGTCAGCTGCTAGTTCTTCCGTGGGCTTTGCAAATTCACCCATATTTATTCACGTGCCAGTACAAGCCAACAACCTGTCAACAAATATAATAACCTTTTATACAAAGGAAATTCCATAAAATAGAGGAAATGGGCTGGAAAATAAACATTCCCCATTCTCTTCCTCCATTCTACATATATAGACATTCATAAAAAATAAGTCCATGAAGTACAGCTGACAAAATATTTTTGGGACGGGATTATGGTACTGGGTGCTCATAGAAGATGATGTGTGGAGCTCACTCACATTGTGTGTTTGAGCGGACAGGCTAAAGAGTAAACTCCCAAGATGCATAAACCAATTCGCTAGGAGGCCAATAATGTTATCAAAACACAGACAAACAAAACCAGCCCATGGTCACGATTCTGACAGAGCTGTGTGCACACTTCCAAATGCAACTGGAGGAAAAAAGGAGTGTGTGTGTGTGTGTGTGTGTGTGTGTGTGTGTGTTTGTTGTGTGTGTGTGTGTGTGTGTGTGTGTGTGTGTGTGTGTGTGTGTGTGTGTGTGTGTGTGTGTGTGTGTGTGTGTGTGTGTGTGTGTGTGAATTAGCTTGTGTTTTAGATTTTCATTACTTAACATCCAAGAGCTTCTGAGATGAAACTTCTACTGCATTATGATCAAACAATGAAAACACAAACTCAACCAAGGTCCAAAAGTCACACCAACTGGTGTATTATATCTAGAAAATGTATATGTTTGGATACACAAACTGATTTTCAGATTGGGGAAATAATTGGACACTTATGAAAACACACAAGCATGTGTTTGTGTTGTCATGTTTTTAACACCAGTAAAATGTAGAAAGTGTGTAGAGTTTGTTTTCCTTGTGTGTGGAGAACATAAATGCCCAGAGGTGCGTTTGCCTCTTGTGAAGCTGTTTTCTGAAGTGGTGCCAAACAAATCGAAACCCCGCAATCATTCCGTCAGATTCCATATATCGCAGTATTTATTTAGAAATCACTGACCAGCGGACTACGGCAGAGTAAAAACAGACACCTTGACCTGTTTTTTCCTTCAGTTAGACTCTTTCTCCTTGATGATTCGGTCAATTTCCTTCGGAAGCGACACAGTGTGAGAGGGCTTGTGGAGTCAGGCATGTCTGCTTGGCTCTCCCGCCTGGTTCTAGTCTGCTGCTCTGCTGGTCAACTTAAGTGAGCAAATATACACAAAGACACACTGTCATTTTTTCCTCTGTTCTTTTTTCTTGCCACCCCCGATACTGCACACTACTAATTTTAACGTTTCTGCTTCTAAAGGCAGCCAAGTTCAGGATGATCATTGTCAAGGATACCTTTTAGTCTCCATGGCCTGTTGGAATGTTATTTAAGGGCTTATCCCTGGGGTACAATGGAGAGAAAGGGAAAGTTTTGGGTGTGCATGTGCTTTCCAGTATTGCTATGGCTTAGATTGTCATTAGATTGTGTGTGCGTGTATGTGTGTGTGTTTATCACTTCCTTCCGGTGAATGCATGTGAGGGCATTTTTATACTTGTGAGTGTATTATTGATTGTGTGTGTGTGTGTGTGTGTGTGTGTGTGTGTGTGTGTGTGTGTCTGACTGTCTGCACGCTACATTTAGAGACCTGCTATAGTGATCTGTGTGTGCTGCAACAGGTGTGTGTGTATGAAACAGAGAGAGAGAGAGAGAGAGAGAGAGAGAGAGAGAGAGAGATCAGGGCTGCCTAGAGAGGCAGATGTAGAGGAGGAAGCCACTGTCAGGCGGCAGAGATAGATCTCTCCTGAGGGATCAGATAAATAAGGAAAAAATATCTTTGAAAAAGGAAACGCAGCTGTTTCCAAAGGAGAAGTCAAAATATTGGTGGCTCACATTCCAGAGCAACAAGTACATCAGCCAAACCCGTCCTCTCCGTCTCCGTCCAGAACCCTCGCTGTCCCACCCGCCGAGTTTATACGTCTCAGTGGCTCTCTCACTCTTACTTTCTCCTTCCTAGTCCATTTGAAATCTCTAGTCTAGCCTAGATACACTAAGCTAATTTTGCCTAGGAATGTTTGGGTTGTATGTGTTTGTTAAAAAAATGACAGATGGTTGCTAGCTGCACAGAATGCCGCAGGAAGTCCGTGTTTCTGTTTTGCAGATTAGTGATTTTGAGTTATTCTAGCTCAGTGAGTGTGGAGCAGTATTGGGCTCTTAGATGAATGATAACGAGGGCATGTGTTCTCGACCTTCGACCTTTACACCTGAACCAAAGCACTGAAACCTAAAAGGAGATCAATAATGTATTCTATTAAACATGCATTGGGGGGAAAAAACAATTATGACATTGTGTAGTCTAGTTTAAGCGACACTGGACTGTTACCTGATGCTGCAGATTACTGCTTCTATAAACAAGCTAGCTGTAAAAAAAACATACGTGAATTGGCAACAATGGGACCAATTAGGTCCCTAAACCACTCTAAAAACTACTCTTGACACCTTTATATTGTCTAGCTCTTCTCTATTGACACCTGTGCCTCTCACTGCCGTCTTGTGATGTCTTCAGAGCTCTTAAGAGATAATGTTGTTGTTTTTGTTTTGATAAGACTCCTTTGTATTGCATTATGTTACATGGACTGCACCCTTAAACTATGCCTTTTGTGTCTTTGTCTCACTGAGTATATCGGCTGCTGCTGTTAGAGGGTGTGCATGAAACAAGGTCTTCAACACATGCTGCTAAAACACATCAACAGAGGTCCATATTTGACCAATTTTCAAAGCTCGGGCATGGTGCAGTACTTCTGGTTGTGTACAAATGTAAGGTTAGGTTTGTTTGAGCAAGAATTATTTGTGCTGCAGTGATCTTTCTAATACCAGATACATCACCTGTCTACTGGCCACTAGATTGGTGTGTATATATATGTATGTGAGAGTGTGTGAAGGCAAATACAGTTTTGAAGTAGTTTTGCATGTGTGTGTGTATGTATTAGAAATCCCTACACTGAATAGTGTGATGCACCATTTGAAATGTGTGTGTGTGTGTGTGTGTGTGTGTGTGTAGGTAGGAGAGGAGAACAAAAACTGGGAGAAGAGAGGGAGAATCACATCTGTCCATCCATGTACCATGAGGCTTGAATATCTAGTGCCACTTTAGCTCATTCCTGTCTCTCTATTTCCTTATTTTCTTGTTTCAGTACATCACGAAAGCTAACATTTCTTCTGAAAGCTAAGTTTATATGAGCAAACATGCCACCAGCAATTTCATGCAACAGGCAATTATACTTGACTAACAAGCAATTTCATCCTCACGGTCTGCAGTCTGTTTGTCGTCTCATTCGTCATACAAAAAGCATTCGCTTAGCCAGCCCCACTGAAGAAGCCCCATTATAGAAATCATCACACAGAATAGAAAAGGATTCTGCATATAAATATGTCGGGTTTATTGTTTTTGTAACAACACGTTGGTAATGTTCGTCTCATATTGACAGGCTCTGTCAACATTAAACACCTCTGTGACCAGTCATAAGATAGACATCCCCTGTTGAATCTGGTAGAAACAGTGTTTCTGCACTTTTTAAAGATTCGACATGCTATATTGGTTTGGTCCTCTTGATGAATTTGTGGATAACTACCCACCCACCCCCAAGACCAGGGTAATATGCTAAGGTAATACATCATTATCAAATTGAAATCAACATGTTGTTTTTTTTATTTTACTTACTTGGTACATTTCTTAAATGTACTAAAGTTTAAACCTTCAGAGTTAAAGTTGGTCATCTAAAACTGTATACCGTATACCATTTTACATAAAACTTGAGAGACGAGAGAATAGTTTTCAATATTTAACAGAAACGCGTATTAAACCGTATGAACATAGTGTTTAAATGAATGGAACTTCCTCCTACGTGTACGAGGAGGGGCCAGGCGTGCTGCTGCCTTTATGATGTGCACTTTCACATTAACGAGAAATAAAACACGTAATAAAAAGGAGCTTCGGTGTGGGTCCCTGGAGCTGCTGAGTCTACACGACTTTCACTCTGCCACTCAGGAAGCTGCAAATGTCGAGACTCTCAACAGACCCATGGAGAAGATCGCTCCCTTTCAGGGAGGCATCTCTGTCCACCGTAGACGTTACTGATGTTATTCAGAGTTCTAATTAACTTTAAATACACGATTAATCACTCTAATCCTTTCTCTTGGTATTAATAGTAACAAGGTACACAGAAGCCTGTGAATGTTGTTGCATATAATCATTATCTTTTATGCTTTTACTTTCAGTACAAATTCCAGGACTAGATCCTGTTTGCGGAAAACGTGAGCTTGACAATGTTTACAGCTGATGCAACTATAGATAACCTTCCAGATCCAAATGCATCATGTTCTATCTGAGGTTTGAAAACTTTATCAACTAATCCACGGGCTAAATTCATCAGCTAAAGCTGTCTTTTGCACATTTGTCTTATATGAGAAGACAAATTGTTAGAAACATTTCTTATGGTTATGATTATAATTATGAACCATTAAACAAATCTATTTTTCTGCAGACAATAGATCATTATAAGACCCTTGGTACATGCTAAGCAGATTCTTTTTCAAACCGACATCTGATTATTATTATTATTTTTTTTATCAATACTGAAAAAAGTACATAAGGTTGCTGATTTCATCCAAGGCCTTGATGGTTTTTCTGTGAAATGAAAAGCTGTAGTTAAGGCCCCTGCTGTAAGTTTCACTGCTGCTTCAGCGTCTGAGCCCTATATAAGCTACAGGCTACAGGTTATATTATAATTTAGGAAACAGAGCTACATAATGCTGACATGCCTTAGCTATTAGATTAGACTACTGCACGTGTTACTGGCTGTCTGCCCTGCTGTTTCCAGCTAGCGTCCATCTAATTCAGAGTCTGTCTGCCTGCATTTCCTATTACACATATTCAACAAATGTGAATGGATGATGAAAGTTAGCTTATGACGTCTAATGCTCTTTATTGCCTTTGATGTTAATTTAGACTTTATACTTTCTAGTAATATTTGACAGATGCCAAATTAAAGACTTAAAATATCTGTATTTATAAAATGTCTGAATTCTAATTATGTTCTCTTCTCTAAAGTCTGGTTCAAACTGGTTCATCTACATCAGTGTCTTCCTCTCTGTCTTTTCTCTCGTATCTTTCGGGGAGGCATTATGTACTAGTCATTCATCCCAGTCTGCTCTTTGACTCCCTGACTTGTGCATTGCTGGCTCCCAGGTCAGGTCTTTGTTTACTGCTCCCTGGGTGACGCCCCCTTGCTGTTTTCACCTCTCTCATTTCTGCGAGCTGTATTTTACGTTTTATTACGTGGTGGTAAATCCATGCCATGCCACCACTGGGAATGTGGCTGGAATACGGCATTGTGCTGAGAGTGACATTCACTAACCCGTCCTCATCGTACCCCTCCTTCACTCACCACCACTCAGACATGCCTCCAAACACAGAGCAGTTTGCACATACGGCTTCCCATGGTCAATCATGCAGGAACAGTATTAATTAGATCCACATTGTCTTTAAAATAAAATACTGTCACTACACATGGCAAGAGTATTCAAATATCAAAAGGCTTGTTTACTGTCTTTTCCACGAGTGCAGTAAGCATTCGCATATGCCCACAGACAATGTGATGTACAATATTTGTGCTGTAACCACAAGTTCAGTTATTTTCACTTATCACTCCACATAGCACTTCAAGGTGTATGTCTGTGCTAGCGAGCACACGCATAGTTTCCTCTCCATACCAGCATGTTTCACTAACTGCCTCGAAATCAGAGGTGTCTATCTCAGTACCAATCTGGTATCCTCATTCCATAGCTCTGACTGACCTGTTATAACCAAGCTAAATGCGCCCAACACAACCCCAAGTCTGAGCAGTCAGGAGACTGCCAAGCAGGACTGATCGAGGAACAGTGCTAACATAGTATCCGATAACATGAGATTCGTCAATAGTGAATATCAAATCCTCATTCCTCTGATCTGTAGCGTCAGCACTGGTGTGATATCAGACATCTGTGTTGTGGGAAGGAGTGATATGACGCATTCTTTGGTACAAAAGGGGGGAGAGAGGCTCCCCAGACCCCTTATCTCTGACCTTCTGGTCATCGACTGTGTTGTGTGTGTGTATGTAGGCGTTGGAGCCAAGACTAAAAGTCACATAAATGGTTGGATAATCAGAGTCTGAACATGTTTACTTCATCTAAAGATCTCTGAACGAGAGGATGGGAGAGAGAGAGAGAACTGGGACACTGATATTTCAGCTGTTGGTCTGCAAACAGAACACGTCTGCTAGGTTGGGCTTCATCAACATGTTCATCAGAATCATTTTGCTTTATGAACACTAAAGTTATTTTCTTCCAAGCATATTACAGAGGATGGTCCCCATCAAACAAAAAAGGTTTGATCTAATCAAGGACATTTAGCCAGCCTCCTACAGTGTATACGCTGAGTCATTTAGCCAGCCTCCTACAGTGTATACGCTGAGTCATTCCCCAGAAAATCCCCCTTCTTTCATTGTGAGCAGCAACATAACTGAAATTCCTCCCTTAATTTCCATGTTAACTCCCTTCTTAGCAGACAGGGCAGATGCAGCACTCCTCTACACATGGGTCCTGCTGGCATTACTCAAAGCTGCACAACAATTAACTCTTAGATCATAAGCCTTACTAATTACACTTGATTGGACTTGGCCACAAGTACAAGTTGGGCTGGTGAATGAATTGCTTACTCTAAAATTTGGAGATCAACAGAGTTCAGGAGCACTAAATTACTTTATTAAGCAGACAAGATAAAACATAAAAGCACTTTCTGAAGGATGGAATAGAAGTGAAAAAAACAGGATTGTCTAGACCTTGTTAAGCTCCTGAGAAAATCCCCACCCTTAGTGTGTAGATAGGCTTTGTAGTCACAGAGACAGGAACCTTTGGTTCAGTCTTGGGGGACTTTGCTAAGTGAAGGACTGACAGCTATGTTAGGCTAGCAACAGTCTGAGTGATGGAATGAGATTTTTCACTAGAACAGATATATGTAACCTGCTTTGGATTATATTGTGAAAAAGCCTATTTCATTGGCAATTTAAGAGGAATCATTCAACTCCAGAAATCCACAATCAAAGCACAATCTTAAATAAAAAGGTCCAGTGATAAGACCTTTTCGAAAGAACAGGAGCACAGAGAAGCTTATTGCTTTAGGGTTTTCCCTGGATCACTGGAAGATCCCCTCAGCTAGAAAAAAGGGCAAACACACAACATTATGAACAAACACAGGACCCGGGCATGTTTCAAGCTCCATGTGCCAAGAGCTTAACTGCCACTGCTAAGAGCAGAGGAGAGCAGAGGAGCCCCTCCTGGATCAGGTGCACTGACATTAGAACAATGCTGGCATTTGGCCTGCTGATTCACACAACGTTTTGCACTCCACTCAGTCAGTGGACACCCTAATTCCAGGTTTACTGAATGTGTGTGTGTGTGTGTGTGTGTGTGTGTGTGTGTGTGTGTGTGTGTGTGTGTGTGTGTGTGTGTGTGTGTGTGTGTGTGTGTGTGTGTGTGTGTGTGTGTGTGTGTGTGTGTGTCGGAGAGAGAGATTACTGTTCAACATCAAAAGGGTAACTGGAATAGTAATAACCACTTGAAAAAATAATACACAAATTCATACTGCATGTGTAACATTTTTTCTGTAGTAGGCCTACCTACTTTCATAGAGGAAACATGTTCTACTTATATCTTGTTCTTTGTGTTGTTAATAAAATATGCACAGGTGTCCCTGACGTGCCTCACTCGCTACACTCGTTTTATTGACCAATACCTTTTTTGGATGGGAATAAAAACCAGCTCCGTAAACATCACCGCATCCTTTTCTACATGACTCACGAGTGGGAGGATCATCACTGAGCCATCTAGAAACCACCAGCATTCGCCCACCCTCCAAAGAAAACCTAAATAAATAAATCAGTAAATAAACGTATAATCAAGACCACCGACCTCGTTCGGTAGGGAAAAAAGCGAAGAAAGCAAACGTGGAGGTGATCTGGCCGAGTCGACCGACAACTGGTAGTCAACAGAACCCAGTTATCTCCAAAGCAGATGGCCCGTTTTGGCTGAAGTAACATTAATTGCAATCGCATTCAGAGTTTTGCATTCTGTTCGTTAGAGAGTAAAACGGAAAGAACGATGTGCACGTTTCTGCGATGCGCACCGCTGAAAAGATAAATAAATAAAGTAAAGTAAACGCTTTGAGGCAATATGCACCAAATTAGGGCCCGCTCACACACCCAAGGGGTTGCAGACGGATGGCCACAAAGTAAACCCTAATTAGCTAGAAATACATCATGATGTGCAACTAGCGACCACAGCTAACATTTCCTAAATGGCGTCACACCAGTTGGTGTTTTCCTCTTGAAATCCATTAATCCCATATTAACTGAGGGTTATAATAGGTCTTAAGTAAATCTTCTAGATTGTTATTTACGCAACCAGTTCCCTCGATCTTTAAATACAAGGAAAACTGATTTAACAGATTTGGTTGCGGTTTCCTGCTTTTGTGGGGGATTATTTTTGGAGATTTAGTGCTTTAGGCAACCCTAAGAAATCGCTGCAGCGTGGCAAGCGAATAATAGTTTTCCAGTCTCTAATAAACTAACGACTAATCCGTGTGTTAGTAAAGCGACGTGTAGGCAATAAACTTAAATCTACAAAACGCTCCAATCAAATATCGGTAATTGAAAACTGGTTTGCGAGCATTCGCTGGAAAGCGTACGAACATAAACGTATTTTAAGTTCAAATTGACACATTATAAACGTGTTGAGAGACACTTGTTATATATGTGGTTTTAAAGTGGCGCAATCGTCGTAATAAACGCTAAGTGATCAATTGGCTTGGCTATACGCGACTGGCCGTGTAAGACACGCATCGAGCGGTGATTGGTTAAGAAAAACGTTACAGGCTTTTTATAAATACAAGCTTCAGTATTTTCCTACTTACACTCAAGTATTGAGAAACGCAAGTTGGCTGCTGTGCTTGCTGTTACTTTTCCATGTTACTTTTTTAATGGTCCGCTGCACCTGTGTTTTGTGATACTGTATGTCTGAATGGAGGGACTGAAAATTCGCACTGTATCACTAGCATAGGCACCCCATTACTGTTAATGCATCCTTCACACCTTCGAGTATAGATCACACATAGAGTAAATTTAATAAATCTTACTTTACAATTTTAAGTAAACTTTAGTCAAAATGATACGCAACAACATATTGCGCACTGGTTGACGCTCAGAGTTGAAATGATTACAACAGCTTAGTAGCTGGGAACAACCTGCATTAATCTGAGTCATGTAATTTAAATCTTAACAATTTTGCTTTTTAGACAGATTAAGATGTCATCAGTGTTTAAGAGACGTGTGCCATCCCGAAGTGACCACTGTCCCGTTTGACCAGACACTTCCCGGTAAATATTTCAGCGTTTTTGATAGACATCAGAGAATATGTAATAGGTTTTGCGCTCACCTAAATTCACAAAGCTCATCACCATGTCGGCGTCGTTCAAATAGGCACTGTCCTGAAATGAGGCTAAAATGGGCGCTTGCGTCGTAAACATCGACTTATATTGGTCTAAATTCCCATCCACTTCATTTTCCTCCTCGCTGTTTATGGTGTTGTATAGGTCCATCATGAAAAGCGGTGCCGAGTTGAACTTGCCGTTCCACCGATGTGGTCTCGGTCTGTGCGGAAGTCCAAGGATGGACAGTATTTCTTTTTGCATTTCTTTCTTTTCGCGAGTCCATAACCGCGGATGCATGGGGCTCGAATGAACCTCGTTATTGCCATCAAATAAATAATTGCTACCTGCAACAATAAACATGCAACAAGAGCTCCACCAAAACCCCGCAAGAGCAAACCAGTGGCTTTTCATCTTAGATCCAGTTTGTTGTGTGGAGGGGGGGGGACTCCAAACTTTCCAAACTTCTAATATATAGAACGAGTTTCTGCGGGATGGAGTGCGATCCGCTGCTCTTCTAAGAGGGGCGATATCACGGTCCTTTACGATCAAATCCACTCGGAACAGCCCTCACGCCATAGGAGATGTTTCCCCGTACGAGACAAACAAAGTCGCGCCTCAAGGAATGTGATGATTTATTTTGCAAAATCTCCATGAATTCCACAGCGCGGTGATTGTCTTCGGGTGTAAATTATAGGACGCTTGAAAAGCGACGCGTTTAATTGCTTGTCACGCCGTATTTAACCGACAAACAAAAATGCTCAACAGTGAGTATTCCTAAAGAAGGAGTTATAGCGATCCATGGTTTAATCTCATTCACAAGACTAGAATTCCCACGGCTTGAGCTGTCCAAGCGCAGCCTGTTGCAGTCGGAGAACTCTGTAAATAACGGGGATTAGGTGAGGCAGAGCCGCGCGTGTGCATCGTACCCGCCTAGAATTAAAGGCAGAGGTGGAGCTATAGTGCCACATTTTAGATGACACAGCTAGTCACTGGGCCATTTAATTTCGGCCATGACTAAGAAAAAAGTTTATTTTCTATAAATACCCGTATTACATAAAATGCAACTCCTCTTAAAACTTTAGCGCAAATGTAATCCTCTGTTTAATAGGTGGGGGCTTCTAGGTGGCTGCACAATACATTTCAGTTGTGGTTGTTGATTTTGTTCGGCGCTTTTCTTCCAAAATTCTAGTGATATAAGTTACGTAAAGCGCTTATGCAGCGTTTTCTCTCTGGCCAAAGCACGACCCCTGACGGCAGTGAGAGTACTAGCAAGAACGTCCAGTTCGTGTAGAGGAGAGCAGAGCCTCTTCGAGGATCCCCACAAGATTCCAGCCGATTTGATCTCCAGTAAGATCAGCGTGATGAACGTAAGTCTCTTAGCAGCACTGTCAAAAGTTCAGTCAGGGTGTTTGAGACCACCCAGCTTCTGAGGCTGAATCAGGTGCAGGGGATCGAGACGTCCACGCTGAGCTTACAAAAACATGAGCAAAAGATGAGAACATGTTGCATGTTTATTTTATGGAGAGGGATCAGAGGACACGTGTGTTCACACACACACACACACACACGCACACATACACCGTGTTGTGTCTGCTGTGGTCTAAGATCGATGTGATAGGTGAGGAGTTATCTCTAAGTGATTCATCTTATCTAGTAGCACTGTGGAGCACGCATCAAAGTGCACAGATACTAGCCCAGCTCAGTTCACTCACCCCCACCCACATCATCTCCCTTACAAGGGTTATCTGTAAACAACACATGAGAAGACAGTAAGTACAATACACACGTGTATTCACACACACACACACACACACACACACACACACACACACACACACACACACACACACACACACACACACACACACACACAGATAGGGGGGAAGGTGCAAGAAAGAGAACATATCTGCATTTACTGTACACTCTGGTGTTTGAAATACTTTATCTCAAAGTTATTGCAGACTTGCTTGTGATGATGTTTTCATAACAACTTTTATAATTTCGGGTATATTATGTATCTGGAAAGAAAACTAGAAATATATAGTATATATAGTAACAACTGAATTGACGTTTGCTCTAAAAAAGGAAGAGTATAACACTTTTAGTGTACAAGTAAACAACTAAATTTTCAAAATAATTAGGAAAGGCGCGTGTGTGTGTGTGTGTGTGTGTGTGTGTGTGTGTGTGTGTGTGTGTGTGTGTGTGAGAGAGAGAGAGAGAGAGTGCGTGTGTGTATGCATGCTTGTAGGAAGTAGAATGGTTTGGTAAACAGATTGACTGTCCTGTCATCATATAGTCTAGACAGAGCTTCACCCTAATTAAGGCACACACAAGTAGTGCATATATATGTGTATGTATATATGTGTGTGTGTGTGTGTGTGTGTGTGTGTGTGTGTGTGTGTGTGTGTGTGTGTGTGTATGTACGTGTCTTACTTTAATGGTGTTCCTCTAATTTACTTTATTCAAATAACACACCTACAGCATGTTCTTGGGTAAGATGGACTGAAATTTCCTTCATAATGTAATTTCACAATACAGAAATGATGCCTTTTAAAGTTTTTTATGTTCAGTAGTAAAACTTTAACAATCCTGTCTTTTTCACTTTTAGAAATGAAATGAGTAATCACTCTCAGCAGTAAACACAAATGATACTCAAAGACTCAGTATGAGTTCAGCTGAAAGGCCAAGGTTCAAGTCCACTAAACCTCTTTATATTTACTGGATGAAAGGGAAGTTAAAAATGTTTATGGATTTGGCATGCATCACAACTTAAGCTCCAACTCTTTATTACCGCTGTTCTTCTAAGTAGAATGTTCATCCATCATGACAGAATTATGAATGAATATGGTGAACATATCAAAAACCCTAGAGCTCACCGGGCAGCCTGGAATATCACGCTAGCCATTTTACAGGTTCCTCGGGGTCCAGCAGTTTAAGGACGAGTGTCTAGTTAGCAGGATTACTTTTAATTATGGTAAACATGTGAAATAAACAGCATTTCCTCTAAATAAATCTGTTTATTTAATGAAATAAATAACTGTGTGTGTTATTTTTCTGTATGCATGTTTTCTATATGAAATGTTGCCCCTGAGTAGAAGGTCAAATATGAATCCACTCTTTCCTCAGCCTGAATTCAGCGTCTTTGAGCCATGATCTGGCTTCAGTCTGTTACCCTCACTGGCCAACAGGCCCACTGGAATGCATACTGTGGACCACTGTGTTACAGCCTTGAGCGTTTTATACGGAAAGGACAAAACACAGTCATAAAAGGAGTGTTCTAAACTACAATTTAGATCACAATTTACAATCTGTACTGGCACCCAGGCAGTGAAATTAACTTCCCCTGGCTGTCCGCACAACTGAGACAGTGGCTGACATCCAACAAAGACTGAACACCCATCTCTTTACTGAGTCACTATGCACTTAAATATGCACTTTTTACTTTTACTTTACAAAATTTTACTGCCTTCTCCACTCTAGCTATGGAGTTAGCCTGATAGTGGTCCTTACACTGACTTCTCTATGCTCACATGAGGGGCAGCAAATCACTGCAAGTAAGTTACTCTGGACAAACAAATTAGTTATAATGAGAATATGGTTGGCCAAGATATAAAAGAAGGAGATTAGGTATATACCCTGTTTTAAGCCCAATTGTACATAAAGTAAAAGACAGATGATTGTGTTGTATGTATAAAACTGCAGAATATATGGTGACTTTATAAAAGAGGATCTTTTATGTATCTAAATATCTAAATTCTATTTAACCAGCATGCCAGCTCCTTTTGAGCTGCTACAGGCCTGGCGGTCTGACGGAGGGTCCGGGCCCAGGAGCTAGCGCTCAGCTGTAGCAAACGCACCTTACCCCCGTCACAAGCACACCTGGTGGTATGGGACAGACACCCAACGAGCCAGACACAACACACTGGAGACACAGATCATTCACAGGAACCATACATGCAAAATACACACAGACATCAAACAGAAATACACAGACACACTGGAGACACAGATCATTCACAGGAAGAATACATGCAAAACACACACACACATCAAACACAAAAACACAGACAAACATGCATATGCACTTACATAGCATAAAGTAATTTGCTTTACTGCATGTTAAGCAGAGCTTCAATATAACAAATACAATCACACATGTACACAAATGCAGCATAATGCTCTCTAGATGGACAATACAAACCACTAACACTGCTTTTGAACTGTTCTAACAGAAAGGGCCCACTAACTACTACTAACAAGCTAAAACCAGGCAGAGGGAGCAGCACTTATGAAGTGCTTTCTGTTCAGTGAAAAAAAATTAACAAAGCTCTTGAATCTTTGCAGTCGAGCTTTAATTTGTTCTGATTTAAAAGTCATATGAATCGTATTAAGTGGATCAAACTCAGGAAATAGCGCTGATTAGTGAGTCATTTATTTCGAAGGATCAATAAAATGTGTCAGAATAATTGATGTCCACATTACAGGATCTGAACAAAATAAACCAAAAAGGATAAAGGCTGAAACGGCATGGCGGGGCACCTGAGCCCTGACTCGAGGTTTGGGGTGAATGTAAGGACAACTGAACGAAACACCCTTTGTTTAACACGTACAGGATTACGTGTTAGGCCGCCTGGAAGGCTGCTTTGTGCAGACTCTATCTTACACCTAGAAAACAAGAACTTCGTCTTTGGCACAGTACAGTTCTCTCTCAGTGGCTGCTTTTCATAGAGGTAGATATGGAGTTGTTAACCCGAGACACACACACTCATCCAAAAAGCTGCCGGTTTGGTAGAGGGAGTGTATTCTCTCAGGAAGCACCCTAGTTTATCCTGACAAAGAACTCAAATGTGAGTAAGAACAGTTAAGAGTGGGGCAGGAGTGTATATCTATGGGGTGAGTTTGAGAGATATTTAAGTGAAACCTGAAACAAAGGTCAAATTATTACATTAATGTCATAATATAACAATCAAACTCACCTTGATCTGTTAAAACCATTTGCATACATTCCATCTCTGAGACTGATCTGCATGTCTGACTAAATGAAATACTGCAGAATCTGTGGATCAGTCTTTATTATTCCAGTTGCGCAAGGATCAATATATAAATGTTAATGTGAATATACATGAAAAACACAAAGTATGAAAGATATTAAGCATATATTCAGGGTGCCCAAACAGGACGGAAGCTAAGAGGTCTCGCTGCTTCCTGCCTGGAACACTGTGGTGAAACTATGGTTTTGGAGTCACATGACATAGTGAAATTGTCATGGCAATGAGGCAAACGTTCGGCCACATCATACAGAGGTTTCAGCCCTGTACCAGGCTCTCTCTCTCTCTCTCTCTCTCTCTCTCTCTCTCTCTCTCTTTCTCTCTCTACATGAGGGACTCCCCTGGGTTTTTGTCATATGGTTTTCCATCTCACAATTACTCTTGCCAAAACAAGATTAAGTAAAAAATCCTACGAGTGGAATCCCAAAATAAATCTTTTCCACCAAAGGAAATCAAATGAATTATTACTTAAAATGGTGGGCTTTTAAGTGTCTGCCATGTACATCAGGCAAAGAAGAAAAGAGATAACAGGTTTGCAAAAAAAATTAGATTACAGGAATGCAGTTCCACCAAGCCAAAGAATCCTAGCAATAAATACAATGTAGATTTGTTTGGTGGCAAAGTGCTAATGCATAATTGAAAACTTCACCTTTTGTAGATATTTAGGAATATTTTAAGAAATATTTTTTTATTAATCAAGCTATAACACATAACACAATCACCATATGAACAATGTTTACAAGTTCATTTGAATGTTTGGAGATATCTTTATAAAATTAAATGTTTGGATTTGTCATCCAGGTGTGCTTTACATAGATGTGGCAAGAGAGATTTTTATTATCATTGTGCCATCTGTAATCTATCCATATATTTTAATCCTTCCATAAAGCACAGCCACCTCACATTTGAAAAACATGCAGAGACAAGCATTCAAGAGTCTACCAAGAAAGAAGAAGACTTCCATACACATTTGCTACTTTAAAGCTGTGTGTTTCATTGCAGGATGTTACCTTTACTCAGAACACCTGTGTGCACATACACCTTGTAGGTGTAGTCAGGTGAAGGAATGATTTATGCAGGACAACTCAAATGTAACAAGCCAGGTAAAGAAATGATGTCATAACAGGACATCATCCCTTTATACCTCCAAACACTAGTAGGGATTTCAGACTTGTTCCAAATGACTGAATCAGATTTGATGTGCCGGTGCCTATGCCAAGTTACTAGACCCATGTTTGGGAAATGCTGGAAGAACCTTCATGGTGGAGAGGCAGGAGAGAGATTCCTGGGTGGGCAGACGAGGGCACAGAGGCAGACAAGAGCGACGTAAGAACGCTCGATTTAATGACAGAGTGAGAAAGATGATGATGACCCTGTTTTGGAAACAGCCAGCATGGGAATCAGTTGCTAGCAGTAGTAAATTACAGCACAGCTGGCATATTTATAAACACTGCGGTTGTATTTATAACCCTGGGCAGGGATGGGCTGGTACTAAGGGCAAAAGGAAGCAGGCTGCGGATGCTCTGATGACCTTCTCCGGGATCCTGTATGGAGCCGATGAGATGTGTTTCCTCTCAATTGATTTCCTAATTGACTTATGCTGATTTTGATGACATTCTCTTTCCATAAAATGATAGCATTTCCATATAATGCCGAAAGGCCTGATTCTGAAGCTAATGCATCTTAGTGACCTCCAAGACCCAAAGGCCGTCCAAGGAAGAAAAACTGAAGCCAACAGTGTCAGTATTCAGAACATGTATGCACATAAGTCTCTGTCAATTCTCCCCATTAAAATCCCAAAATCAAAAGGTAAAGCAAAACATAAAGGCCAAATGGAGAAGGATGCAGAACCAGTTTTAAGTTCTGCACCAACCCAATGATCCACTCATCGCCAGGCTAAACAATGTGGATCACAGATAGTCAGACCTTCCATCTGGATCACTGGAAGGTAAATATTGTGAGAGATTGCCATTGCACTGATCACACCGACACACTAAACAAACACCAGACTATCTTAAAACTTTCTCGTTTACTGCTTATCAGTGCTGATAGTCACTTAACATCAGCTGATCTCTCTGTTACATCAGTGCTTGGTTAGTACTGAGACAACCAGTGGACAGAGCCCGCACTGACTCAGTCATCACTAAATACACATATCAATACGGGCCTGCTTTATTATAAGGTGTACAATAAAGTTGTACTATGTTGGTTATGTTTTCAGCTGCTATTGGCAGATAAGGGTTACCCAAAAGGAAGCATGGCACGCCCTTTAAGAGCAGGATCTCGTGTAACAATGTGTGTGGGAGAAACAGATCTCTGGGAAAGGAAAGAAAGAAACACAAGAGAGGTGTTCAGTTGTGGAGATAGAGTGCCACGCCACAGAGTGGCAATATATTGTATGGCTTTGTGCAAGTTACACATATTTCATCTGTGAAACATAAAAAAAAACAACATGAAAATTATTATTGTCCTTTTTTACACTTCAGCATTTTTTGCTATAATTATCTATAAGTAGGATATCGTGGCTTGTGTTATTTGTTATAATTGATCATTTCCTCGCAATTGTGATATGTAGTACTTGTACTTCCTTTAACTGTCTTGCATATGCTTCCTTTAACTGTCTTGCACGTAACAAATAGACTCCCGTATCAGCAGTATTGTGATTCGTTCCTAAGCCAGAAGGAAAGCAAGTAGCCTCAGGGTTAGGATGTCATTCGTCTTCATGTATTTTGAGCTATCGCAAATTTTAGACCTTGTTTATTCAGAGGAAATGAATATAAAATACTGAATCCATGGTTTGACAGGTCAAAGCTCCCAAAGCTGATATGGATGTCTCATACATTCTTTGGTGGCCTGGTGATGATTTCAGTCAAGACAAAGGGAGGTACACAGTGTGCAGACACTTGGCTTGTGCCTCCTGCTCTGGTTAGAAGGACAGCAAAGGACTGAGGAGCTGAGATGTTCTGAAGACTTTCCACAGGGACGAGTATCCAACATCAGTGGCTACAGAACATCTGACAATTCGTCAGTAAAGAGAAATCAAAGCCCTTTGTGAAAGTGAGGTAACTTTAGCATACAGCCACCACATTCGCAGTGGAGGTATGTAAATTTGAGAGTACAGAGTAAATACTCAATTTTTTTTATGCAGAGGGTTTAGTTTACACTGATGAATTGAATCTACAGACTGTCCACACTTGCACTGGCATAGACTGAAAGGAGCTTTGGCATGTTTTACTCTGCTTAAAGATCCAGTGCTTTTTTCACAGTAACAATGTCATTTTATTAACCTTCTAAAACAACATGGTTAAAATACAATGCCTATAAACAAAAAGATAAAAAAAAAAAAAAAACCAATAGACTCTGCAAGTTTCCTCAAGAACTGTGAGAGGTGATCTGCATTTTAGCCTGACACAGTTAGGCTACCAATAGCACAGACACTAATCTTCCTCATCAATCCAGCGTTCTGATGGGTGGAAGGAGCACTGTGAAATAGTGTACAAAACTGAAGCAAGCACCTGATGAAACATGATAACCTCTTACAGAAAGCATTTGTGAAAGAACAGGAAAAGTCAATGTAAGCCAAGCAGACAAACACTGAAGCATCTCTGAAAGACAGGAGAAACTTCAGACCGCTTGAAACACCTTTACACACAACACAATATTTAAAGCAATACTGAGCATTAAAACAAAACATCCTAGGACAATATATTGCATGCCTTGGAAAATCCATGTTTCCACCAATGTTTAACAGTTTTCAAGACTGAAACCATGCAAAGACTGTACCAGTTGAACCAACCATGTTTCTAAGCTTCTTCATGAAAATATCACAGTCAATAGGATCAAATGGTGCACTCAACTCCAGCAGTAAAAAAGACAACCCAATCTGCAATCCAAAGTAAGCAGTAGGCCATTGACTACTTTAGCCTGTGCCGATTCTGGTTTATGATACTTTTAGAAACCAGACTGAAATACTTTGTGCTTTTTATACCTACTTAAATAGGAGCATAGCTGTTGGACAAAAACTTTCTCCAAAATGTTATCAATATGATGCGTTAGAAACAGGACACTAGTTCAAAAGCACAGGGGAGTCAAGATACAGTTGGCAAACTTGAAAAACTTATACATAGCCCAAATGGACTTATCAGTGAATTCAATAGAGCTAAGGTCACAAATCACCCATAATTACAGAAATACCCTATATTACATTAAATCTAGTACACAAGGTTTTTTCAGAGTGGGGTTTCAAGGTATAAATCTTGCTTCACCCAGTGGAACTGAAGTCCTTAAATGGTTTTGGAAAGTGAGTGAACAGAAGTTATAGTAAGCCTACCTCGTAATCCCACCTCATAAGACTGCCTCATAAGCCTACCTTGTAATCCCACCTCATAAGCCTACCTCATAAGCCCACCTAATAAGCCTGCCTCATAAGCCCACCTCATAATGAATTTCTAGCAGCTTGTTAACTTCTAATCCTTATAGCTGCAGTTTTCTTATTGAAGAAATCTAATAACTTATTGTTACTAAGATCTGGAAAAATAATCAATGTTATATTAAATAAAAATCAAATATTGTTGATCAAATATTGTTGCCTTCTTGTGAGTTAAAAATATTTTTTGTATTTATTTTTTAAAACACATTTGTCTTCCATTTTCAGAGATTTAAAGGCATGTGATTATTTACTATTCCATTGAACACATTTTACAAAAATGGTACTATGCTGTCCACAATACTGCTCATAGACCCTTCATAATGTGTTTAACCCACGGACGTAATTTGGGTGGGGGGCGTTTTAACTTTTGAACGGTTAAAAAACAAATATTTAAATAGCGACGAATCTAGCGCTAGGACCATGCAGAAAACGACCGCTCCGAGCTCCGCTCCGGCAGAGCCCTATACCCTAGGCTCTATACGGCTCTGCGCTCCGGTAACACTTTACGTACCCTACTCTACTGAAACTCAGGGCAGGTGATACACGGATCAGGCACTGCTTCCCCCATAGAAACAGTAAGCACTTTGGCAACACCAATGCCAAATCAGATTTTGATTTAACCTGTGAAGGTCCCATGTGCTAACACATTCCATGTAATGGCACTTAAAAATAAGCATCAATGCTAGAGGTTGAGTTTGGTTTCTACATACATGAATCACCAGCAATATTAAAGGATTGTGGAAAAAAACCAAAAAGAGATTGTGTGTCGATTTCGTTAAATAAACACTGGTCTAATACAGTTTTTACTATTTAACTTTTATCCTAGTAAAAATAAAGCCTATAAAAATAGTATGCACTATCTAAAGACAATACATAAAGTAAATCCATATTACTATTATTATATCATATGTATTATTAAGTATATTAGTATTTGTTAACAAAATTATCAAGATATTGGAAAGTCCCGAAACAAATTCTGTAAACAAAAATTTTCACAAGGTGCCTTGTGAACCTCTTTTAAAGTGGTTATGAAAATTCACTGGTGTTTATGTTCATCATAAATGACGTTTGCGAACTGTAGGAGAAGTCCCAGGTCACCGTTATACCCACCGTTACACAGGATATAGTGTAATAGCGCCATCTACAGGACACCGTTAAACTGTTCTGTAGTGAACAATGTAAATTAGGTCACATACACATACAAGACGAGAAGTCGTAACAGTTGTTAATGTGATTCTGCTTACTGAGTGAATATGTTGGGCAATGTATATTATCAGTAGGCTACTGAAATACGAATCATTTCTTGGCTGTTGTAATAGTCGTGGAAAGACTAGAATAAAGTATATTTCACATAAAAAAGTGATTTTTTCAGTCAGAAAAAATATGTAAGCCTACATTGTTTGATGCTGGCTGAAAATGCATCTGAATCTAAATTTTTGTGGCTTAACGTGTAACAGGGTAAGGGTTAACTGTTCCTTTTGACACACATCCACTTTCCGGTATGTTGCCGGCCAACAGGCTCATTGCGTTGCAAACCAATTTGGCCTTATATCCTATAAACGACCCTGATAGGAACCCTCGCCCTTTCCTTACGAGCATTTCATCCTGAGATCTGCGCTGGTGTTGTTCGTAGGTGTTTGGTGACGTCATCTCCCGCGCTTTCTGTGTGCTGAGCCCTCTTGTAATGGTCAAGATGCCCAATTTCACAACTGCTAGTTAGTAGTGCAGTTAGTAGTAGAGTTAGTAGTGGCCAGGGGCGGACTGGGACAAAAAATCGGCCCTGGCATTTTTGGACCAGACCGGCCCACTCACACTCGATAACGCTTTTTCACACTTTTCAGGTTTTTGAATGTGTATACCAACAGTTTACAAAATTACCATTTTTAAAAGTGTAATTTCCTTTAATTTCTGTACATTGTCCCTAAACACCTCCATAAAAACTACCAAACATTTCCCCTTCCTACCTAGCCTACTACTCACCCCACAAATATTAATAGTATAATGATGAAAATAGAATGCTGCCTGCTGAGTGACTTAGTACTGTTTTTGTTGGTGAATGGAGGTTTTTAAAGTGTTCTCACATTTAAGACTATTTAGTTCAGAATGGAAGACATAAAAGTACTAAAATAGGCTTATTTTCTCATACAGTCAGTGTACACAAAGTCTTATAATAGAGGTAAGGACGTTATTCACTTATTTTACCTTTTGCATTTACAATACAAACTAACTCGGCCATAGAACATTAGCCAAAATGATTTTATTGATGTTTTATCAATTTATCAGATTTGGCAAAGGGTTTGGTTGCTTAACCCTACTCATTGTATAGCTGCTCTGAAAGGAGTCAGGCTTACCGCACGTTCTAGTACATGTTTCTGTCCACTGGCCACCGCCACCACTGTCATCAGCCACGGGAGCTGATGAAGGCCCTGCTGTGGCAAACATTTGAGTAATTTTTATACATTTGGCAGCGTTTACTTGAAGTTCAAGCTTCTTTTTTTGTCGTAATTTCTCTGCACCTCCTTTGCGCTTTTTCTCCATCTCAGATACTCACATACGTTATGTTAATCAACGTTAGATTGCACTACGCACCGGCGCATGGAGGAGGGGGTGTTTGATGATATGATTGGTGCAGCTCTGTGTCAGTAAAGAAAATAACCAATGGGCTGCATACCAGCGTGTTTAAGGACCGGTAAACTCTCGCGCTGACTTTTTTTTGCCAAATGCATTATGCAGGCAGCAGTAGCATCGCGAAAGGTGTGTTAATGTGATTCGCCAGCCCAGTGTCAATCAGCCTGCCTCCATCTGAATCGGCCCACTGATCTACTTGTTTTATGGGCCGGTCAGACCAATATATAAATAGATAAAAAAGTGTCAGGACTGTCGGCCCAAATAGCACGTCGGCCCACCGGGAAAATGCCCGGTATGCCCGATGGCCAGTCCGTCCCTGGTAGTGGCTGGTGGCATCATTAATCGATATTTACCGTACGTGTAGGTACTGCCAGACTTAATACTGCTGGTAACTGAACGTGAGATTGTTGGGGCATCACATGGTGACTAAATTGCTTTGCCCACACGGACATTCAATGAAGATTGCGTTTGTGGAATCGACTAGTCTTTCCCTGTCCTGCAGCCATTTATTCCCGTGAAGGTTGTTTTGACTCTTAGTGAAAGTTGCTCAACTCCAGATTGTTTCCTTAGTCGGTTTCTGGAGAACTGTTTATTTGTCTTTAGTTTTTTTTTCTATTGGATTATTTATGAGCTTGTTTATAAAAGCCTAATTGAGTAAACTGAAAACAACCTCTTTTAATCAGCTGGCCCAATATTTCACTTGTACGTTTATATTATCGGAGTTCTTTCATGACAGGAACTGGCTAGCAGTCTTTTGGATTTTTTCTCTATTCATATTGTTTTTTCCCTCCCGGTACAGGTGCTGAGCGTTGTGTGGGAAGTCTAGTCCACAGTAGTCACGTGACCTCCTGCATGCTGTGGCGCTCTTTCAGCTTTTAAATGCTTATGTTTAATTTTTACTTTTTTTCTTGACACGAGTGGTTTGTGACTTTAAATTAAGGCCAGATAGCCTGCTTCCCCAAGTCGGACCTCAACCCTCCTGTAGTGTTTTCAACAAGGTTGTTGGTGACACCAAGATAAACCACAAATGAAGACCCTGGAGTTTAGTTGCAGCTTTTACTTGCCTTCATAAACATGTGGTGAAAACTGCAATGTCAGAAAATAAAACCAGTCTCAACATAGAGCGTTACATATGTAACGCAAAAGCATCGAGCTAAATAAAATTCACATTTTACCAAGATAAACATTTACATAAACAAAACTTATCTGTATTAAACATTAGTAACACTTACGACATTCCTGCCTGACAATTCAGCATGAATAATATCGGATTATGCCCGCATACCGCTACTTGCTCAAAGAAAGTTGCTTGCACACCAGAAAAACCGACCGTTATTATTTCAATGTGGTCGCGAGATCAGATTATTTGAATGTAAAATACATAACCTAACATTTTACATTCTCCATTTAAACCAATAAGACTTGTTATTTAGGGAAAAAGCCCTGGGGGCAGCACACCTCCAATCCTTTAAATTCTTTTGATATTTAAATAATGTGATTAGTCATGTTACGCATCTTAAGTATTTTGTCCAATACAGGTTTTAGATTTCATTACGTTTTTCTAGTTTTATTCCATTTAAGCTACGTTAGTGGTGCACTCAAATGTCTATTAGAATAGCAAGACAGAAGAGTCTTATCCCCAATAGTGAGACAACACACATTAATGAGCAACACACTTCATGTAGTGAACCTTAAGAAAAAAACACCTCCTCTCTAGGAAAAGCTTCCAGATGACTTGATTACATGTAAAATTAGGCAATTAGTGCTTTCAGCAAGAGTTGAAAGTGATTTGGATGAGAGGCATGAGGACGGATAGACCACCCAGCTTCTGTGGCCGGAGCAGCAGCAGGTTCTGTACTGAACCTCAGGAAACACCAATGAGGCCCCACATGTTTGCTTTTTGTGGAGAGGGATTAGAGGACATGTCCACACACTCTCACACACTGTTGTCTGCTGTGGCTGAAGGCTGATGTGATGGGTGAGTTCTAAGTGGTAAGCGGTACTGCAGATTACACGTCATTTGAGGAGGCTTGCTCCATTTCCTACTCGCGCTACTGCCTCTACCTACACACAGCTGCCCGATCACATTCACGCTGCTGCACCTTCACACCGCTGCTGCCCAATTCACACTCACGCTGCCGCTCCTTCACGTTCACGCTGCCGCGCGTTCACACTCACGCTGCTGCCCCTTCACACTCACACTCATGGACGTAATTTTGTAATAAAAAGTGGGGGGGGGGGCATGGATTCGTCGCTATTTAAATATTTGGTTTTAACCGTAAAAACTGGGGGGGACCAACACCGGCTTTTGAAAAAGTGGGGGGGACATGTCTCCCCCCCCCCCCGTCCCCCCCCAAATTACGTCCGTGCTCACACTGCTGCCCCTTCACACTCGTGCTGCTGCATGGCTTGTCACACCATATAATGATACCAACACAAAGGATAATTGCCAACAGTAGAATGGCCTCAACACCTGCTATAGAGAAAAAAGGGTTTACATAGATGCTCTTAGACTGTAGGCAGTATCTTGTTCCATTCTATTGTTAATGAAATGTCTTCGAATAAAGTTTCATTACAGACTACTGAAAAAGGAAAGGTGGAGGTAGAGTGATCTGGAACAACAATCCCGTTCTCTCGTGTTTTCTTTCTCCCAACATAATTTGCTGTTGACCCTCTGTCCTTTTCTGCTCATCTATAATCCACTGAGTACACTTCTATTCTTTGATGATGCAACTTCTCTCTATAACCAGTCTGCTTCTGCTGTGGAGGCCCTGGCTTTTATGAAAGCTACATCTGTGTCTGCCACCCACTCTTTTTGGTTCTCTGAGTTCTGTGCCTTAAAAAGATCTGGCAGGTGCCTTTATAAAAAGATGCATTTATATAAGAAAAGTGGATTGCATGTTCTTTTAACCAAACACAAAGGTGCTTTGAAAGGAGACGGTTCATCATACATCATACAAAATATGAAATACTGAAGGTCATAATTCAACCTCTGTCTGAGGCTTGGCTGGTTACCTGGTAAAAACTGTGCCTTTCCCTGATTTGTTTATTTAGAGCAATCTACCATTATCATTATAGTGTCTCCCTTCCTGCCTCAACCTTTTCTGACCTCTCTTCTCTCTATACTAGTTCATAGCATCTCATTGCAAAACAACATCCTCACTGCTTGATCTCACTCCCACCGGTCGCTTACACACCATTATGTTCCATCTACTCTGAAATTGGCAGCTGCCACCCCCATTATTATTAAACCAGGCCTTGACAGTTCAGCCCGTGACCGCCAGAGGGCGCCATCACCAGTATATTGACCTGCACACCTGACTCCAATCTGCTACTCACCACACCCTACATAAGGACTCTTCTCACAACACACCAGTGTGAAGTATTGTGTTGCATACCAACTTGGACTGAGCTGGTTTTTGACAATATATATAAAATCAATATATATATATTACACCTGCGTATGGATCCCTCTCTAGCCTCGGGTTCACCACCGTTACACTCTCCACCCACTTCAGCATATAAAAATTCTCCACTAAGAAATCCATGCATCTCACCCCATCCTTCCACAAATATAACACATGGAATGTAGGATTTGTGTGCTGAGGGAGACTTTAGAAGACCAGGTCCTATGTACTACTACTACAGCGTATTATTTCGCTGTTACGAGTAGTTACACATTTCTTTGTACAGCTTTAATAAGTCATTAAGACAATTGCGTATATCCACCACCAGATGGTACAAAGGCAACAGTTGTACTGTTTATTACTGTTTATTATATTTTCTGCAGGCACAGTAAGAAATGCACAAACATCTCCATCTTCAAGTAGAATCCATGTTGGGCATTATTTTGGTCTGGAGGTCTAGCTGGCAGCTCTCAGGTGATCAGGAGGTTCTTCACAAACTCGCTTAGGCTCTTGAGGATATTGGAAGGTTGATGAAGCAGGGCAGTCCAGCAGCGCCAGGCCCATGTGAGCATGAAGGGCTTGGCATAGGTGGACAGTGGCCCCCCTCACGCTTCCACCCCTCCCGTGGACCGTACCACTGTTGCTGGAGGTCCCCAGGAGGTACAAGAGCAGAGGGAGCACCTTCTGCTCAACCAGTTGTGGCTTGCGGGGGTAGAGTTCCCTAACCAGCTCTATAAAAAGAACATTTAAAAGGAAGATAAATAAATCAACCCTGGATAGCACTGGGTTATTACAGAAGCATTTTCTTAACCTAGAACCTAGAATTTTATTCAATTAAAGTGACAGTATTTGGAAACTATGGTAACTCTCTGGAATGATTAATATCAATATTATAAATATTATTAATTAATATAGGAATTATAGTATTTCTGGTAAATCTTGTTTTATCTCTGGCATCTCTTAGCATATCAGTGGAATGGCTTTCTGAAATAATAGTTTTTTGATAAATGTATTTGAATTTGTAGAATATTTCTGTATACACAACCACAAAAGATTAGACACTGTATATTGTTTACTTACCTGCAACTTTATCATCAAGATCCACTTTAGCTTTTCCACTGAGAAATTGAGCCTTTGTGCAAAACGGTTGAAGACGTTGTCTCTGAGCAGTGTGATTATCTTCTGTAAGGCCTCCAAGGCATAGAGGTTAACCTTGCTATTTGACTCCTGCAGTTGTGCTTTGAAAGCATCAAATACCTGTTGCAGATGAAGAGAGGTATAGAGCAAGGCGCCCATGCATTGATCAGGCACTCACCATATCAGTGCCATTAAGCCCTGGAGCTGATTTGATTTCGAGTCCTTTCATTTCATTTTTCATAAGTCATTCACTTGGATTCTTCACATACATTGTAAAACAAGCTCACACTAACAATGGACACGACTGCCCTCCACTGTAATAGTTAAAACTGATTGTCATAATATTTTCTACTCTGAAGCGTCTAAGCTTTTGACATTTCTTCAGATGTGCCAGCATTTAATGTTCTCCAACGTATGACCCCCTATACAGATCACTTCTGAAAGCTGCTGAAAACATTAAAAATCAATTCAGTTCAAATGAGTTTCCGGGAACATGTTGCCCAGGAGCATATATGGGTTGTCCTCGCAGTCGGCCACCAGCCCTTGATGCGCTCCCTGAAGTCTTTTGAACCCAGCAGGGCCTTGAGCTGCTTGACGTACTCCGTCTTATCTGCAATGCTGTGGACATGTGCTCTGCTGCCGTCTTTGCTGAACACATACAAGAGAGAAACACAAGGATTGGGTTATAGTGTCCAAACAGAAAATGAACAAGGCTGCAATCAAATTAAACCAACATCAACACCATCAAAAATTGCAAACATCAAAGCAGTTTCAACCAGGATGCACTTTTTTGTTGTTGTTTTGATTAACTGTTTAAATATTCACCTGCTGGCAAACTGAGGAGGAGGTACGCATGACTCCACAGCTGGGGATAGAGCGCCTGCCTCGAGCTGAAGGAGTATCCTGAGGCATCTCACCCAGACCCTAAAGCCACATCAACATCATGGAGTGATGATACTGAAGTCCACATGTTGCTTCATACTTTGATTCTATCCCAAAGGTTTCAAGCCGGTTCATTTTGAACCATGCTCTGTCCTTTAACTACTGGGTCTAGGACTACACTGTGCATGCCCTACTGTAAATACACTGTACGGTGCCACGCACTGCCCTGTACTTTAATATTTGTTTACAATATATGTCTACCATCACAGTTTAGATGGGTTTTTTATTGCAGTCTGTTTCACCTAAAAGTTTTGTGTATAAGTTTGTTTAGTGAGTTAACATGGGGCATAGGGGCTGAATGGGATAAAAAATCCTCATCATGTATTCAAACATGAATCGCCACCTTATATTTCAGAGTGGATACACCTTGGATATTTTCGATTAATAA
The DNA here is from genome assembly GCF_052324685.1 of Brachyhypopomus gauderio. Lineage (NCBI taxonomy): Eukaryota > Metazoa > Chordata > Actinopteri > Gymnotiformes > Hypopomidae > Brachyhypopomus > Brachyhypopomus gauderio. The sequence continues at coordinate 18,697,189 of NC_135217.1, read as the reverse complement.
AGTACTACATATAAGCATATACCACTTATAGCATTCAATTGGTATATAGTACACTATGCCTGACCCACATTTTTCTGGTCCATAAGCAACAACTTCCAGCTCATCCAATATTACACTGCACCTTGCATATTACTCAATATCAGTGGCCCAGACTATGTAATTTTGCACTGGTGGCTGTCCTCTAGTCTCATGCCCAGTTCCATGTACACTCCCTGTCTAACCTGACTTAGTTCTGAAGTCCTTCCAAAAACCACTTATGTGCAAGAACATCCTCGAGCACAGGACGTTTTTCAGGGTCCTTTTGCAGACACCATCTTATCAGATGGCGGCAGTCTGTGTGTGTAGCAACGGGATTAGTTGAGAAAGAAAATCAGTTACCATCTGAAACTTCTGATCTGACTGTTCTAATGGCTTATTCAAAGTTTTTAAATAACAGAACTGTACAGAAACCTCCATCACTAACAAAAAAGACTGAACAAGTCTTTTTATAATTTTAAGATGGTTACAAAATGTTGTATTGCCAATTCTCCATTCTTCATTAGTCCATTTTATCAATCTGTGGTTGTGTATTACATTACCAAATGAAATAATTACATAAATTATCATTTTGCAATTTAGACTTTCAAGTTATCTTGAAGATGCTTCTGCCTTTTTACCTCTGGATGGGTTTCCACTGAAGCACAGGTGTGCCTTAACATGGTCCTCCTTATTCTTAAAGGGCACATCTCCACAGATAATACTGTAGAGGAGCACACCCAGACTCCAGATGGTGGCTTGACGGCCCTCATACGTCCTGTTAACCAGCCATTCAGGTGGGCAGTATACCTTGGTGCCTAAGACAACGAGAGAGAACCATCAGTAACAAAATAAAAAGTTTATAATAGTCTCTAATTTGATCCCATTTTTTAACTTGAGGTGCACATTTCATTCTTATGGTGAATAACCTCTAAAGTGCCTGTAGGGTCCGGTCTTAAGCAGATCGCCACAGCCAAAGTCGATCAACTTGACCTCAAGGGTGTCTGGGTTCACCAGAAGGTTATTTTCCTTGACGTCTCTATGCACAACTCCACGGTCATGACAGTGAAGGACAGCCTGAACCACCTGATGCATGATCAGTCGTGCCAGTGGCTCAGGCAGTTGGCGTTGGTGTAAGTCCAAGAACTTAAACAGGTCCATGCAGGGGACGGGTCGCTCCAGAATCAAGATGAAGTAGTTGTTGCACTCAAACCATTCTAGCAGCTCCACAATATGCTCACAACGAGGTGGCCTGCACACCATCTTCATTAAAGCCACCTCTAGGGGGAGACTGCGAGTTTCGCCGGGCTAAAATTAAGGAACACATGGTTAGTGTGGGTTTGAAGTTTTATAGTGGAATTATGGTTAACAGGTTAACATGAAAGGGATCTGGATTGGTACCAATCATTAGATGAAACCTGAATCTAAAAAGTGAACTGTTTTCCATTCGTGTTGGGAGGAGTCACTGAATGGAAAATTAACAGCTTTGCATTTATAGTCCCTTTGCAGTTTTACCCATCTAAAAAGTTCCAGACATTGTTACAATATTACATAAATCACAATATTACATATTGGACTTACAACAGTGATGAACCGTTCTGCGTGATACTTTGGCACATATTTAATGGCGACCTGGTCACATAAAAACACAGGAAGTAAAGTTGTTTACACAAAACAGTCAGTACATTTAACATCTAAGGGCTTGCAGATGGTAGCCACAGCTTCTCAGGTAACTCATAAATCTGGAGTCTGATAAATACTCATCCACAGATTGTCAAGCTTATCTGTCACGCTACAACCCCGAACCCCTCCCTTCAGGCGTGTGTTAATGTGGTCCATGTCTGTATATGTACGTCCGTGGGTGTGACTGGGTGTGTGTGTGTGTTCACCTGTCTCGTTAGACTAATGAGTTTCACGTGGTGCTTGTTAGGCTACGTATATATAGTGTCAAGGTCAAGGTACATTAGATTTGACCACTTGATTGCCATGTGAATAACAAAGGCTCTCTAGGGAAAACTCATAGCTCCTTTCAAAGTTCTAATCACAATCTAAAATAGAAATTAGGTCCCACAATCATTCTTGTATTGTGTGCTGATGCTCACCTGTTTTCCATCAGCCTTGCGGACTCCTGCATACACTGAGCCGTATCCTCCTGTGCCCAGGAGATCTCCCACAGTGTAGCGTGAAGTGAGGCACACTACATGAAACAAAAGAAAAGTTACATCCTTGTAACTGCAAAACATTATTCAACATGGAGAACTAGATTTTAAACATTGTTGTGTAATGCAGTGTTAACAGCAAAGCAATTTATGTGCAAGTGCAGTGATCACACATGAAGCGCTGAAGAGCAGGCAACACTCACCAGAACTGATTGAAAGGGACGGGCGTGCTCTGTTCAGACTGGGAGCTTGTCTGCGTTGTGGCAGCATGTGTAGTGGACATCTAGTAGGGACAACTGTGGGGAGGCTGGGATGAAGCGGGGGACTCAAAATTTTGACGGGACTTCTGGGGGTGCGTGCGTTGTTGGGGCTTGAGGGCAAATCATCCAGGACGACATCGGTCTTAGTCTGGGCTGGAACACTACTGTTCAGCTGCAGGTCTGATGGGAAGGTGGTTCACAGGTAAGCGGTAAGGTAAGGTTCTCAGGAAACAGGAGGGGAGCGTTCACCGAGGTCAGCCGTTACCTTTCAGAGGTGCCGCGTCGTCTGGGCTCACGTCCCTCACCGTGTGCCTAAGGCTGCGCTTAATTCCCTGTGTGTTCTGCCGCTCCACCTGTGCGGCTGGAGCTTCTTGCTGCTCCAGACGAGGCTGACGCATCTTATCGCCGTCAATCCTAGACACCTTTGTCCTCTCCTGGGAATACACACGTACGAATCACCACAAAACATGGAGTGATGATATTGAAGTCCACATGTTGCTTCATACTTTGATTCTATCCCAAAGGTTTCAAGCCGGTTCATTTTGAACCATGCTCTGTCTTTTAACGACTGGGTCTGGGACTACACTGTGCATGCCTTACTGTAAATACAATGTATGGTGCCACACACTGCCCTGTACTTGAGTATTTGTTTACAATATATGTCTACCATCACAGTTTAGATGGTTTTTTATTGCAGTCTGTTTCACTTAAAAGTTTTGTGAATAAGTTTGCTTAGTGAGTAAACATGGGGCATAGTGGCTGAATCGAATAAAAAATCCTCATCATGTATCCAAACATGAATCGCCACCTTGGTGAGGACCCTGATGGTTGCCCGGTCTTTGGCAGGGATGTACTTCTCCACCATCTTATCAAAGTCGTGGTGGGAGGACAGGAACAGCAGCATACGCCGGCCAAAGCACCTGAGACGAGGAACAGACCCCAAAACAGGAGAGAACCGTGAGTGAGAGTCCCATGACTCACAGCACACCGACTATTTATCTTTCCAGGTCACAATTTTACAAGAACGTCTGTGTTTAGAAAACACGATAGTGCTTCTATTACTCTACAGTTTAGCAGCATTTGCTGACTTCAGAGTATCAGAGTAGGAGACTAAAAGAATCAGCAAAAGATTACTATCTGGGGAAACTGAATAAGCTTTGTAGAATTCTCGTTCTGATCCCAGTACAAACCTGGTTTCTTTGGAAGAATCCTGTGCCAACTTGGAGACTGCAGGAATAATTCGCGCTGTGATGTTTTTCGCCCCAGACAATAAGCGGCCAGCGCCAATCTTCTCTACCAAAGTAGCCAAGTGCCGAGCAGTACACTTTCTTACTGCAGCATTCTGATGACTTTTGAGGAAAACAGAAAGAAAAAAAATTAGGGCATTTAAAAAAAGAAGGTAATAACTATTAATCCATCCAATCAATGTATACAGTACATCTTTTAGCTTCGATAAAGAAACTTAATACCCTTATGTATGATCTAAGTACACAATCAAATAATCATATTCTATTCGATGGCTTAGTTTGCAGCCACAGTTTAAAAGCTCACTGCAGGCTAACGGACCAGAGTCCTTCAGCGAGAAGGGCGTTCATGCTCCGAATGGGGGTGCAGTTCTGCACCATGCTCTCCAGAGCTGTGTCCACGTCCTGACTGATGAAGGCATTGGACGCCGCTGCTTTGTGGAGGAGGACCTTAGCTGTAGCCTCCACTTCCTGGTCCATCCCTTTCTGCAGACTGGAGTACAACTCCCTCAAGGACACCACCGCCGTGCGGGACACGCGAGAGTGCAGGTTCCGCACCTGCAGGAAAGACGACGTTCCAGCTCGTTTTAGCCACATCCAACACTGCCACCGCCATCTTAAGTATAATCCACCAATGCAATGTGTTATGTAAGTGGCAATACCTTAATCTCTAATTACAGTTAGATATGCCATCTGAATTTCATTTAGATGATAAATGTTTTTATAAAAAAGGAATTTCAAAGTACTATGCTAACTCTGACTTGACTTTGTCAGCAACATCACCTGTAATGTGTACATGCTGATGGTGTCTGCCAATTTTAGAATTCAGACAGATATACAGCAAATCTAGTGGCTTACCTCTTGAATCAGAACAATGCAGACATCATGAAGCCTGCTGCCAAGCACAACAGAGTGATGCTGAGCCAATCTACGGATGAACATCAGTCCTTCAATTTTCTTCTCCCTGTATGAAGATATTGGACATAGAGACACATTGTAACCATCGGCTACTAAAAGAAAAAAATGCTACAAGAAAAGGAACAAAGAGGAAAAAACTTCACTAAATACATACATACTTACCATATATGCAGAACACCATAAATGACTTGCTGTTTAACCTGCCCTAGCCAAATGCTTCAGAATTTTGCAGGTGTGACTTACCCGTCATTAGAGCTAAGCATTCTGAAGCTCTGAGCGAGAGCGAGGACTGGTTTGGCGAAGGGCCGTAAAGTCTGCTGCTCGTGGGGATCCTTCCTGGGAGGTTCTGGTTTGAGTTCATCTAGAGAGGAATACCAGAACCCAAACAAACTGATTAGGACTTTTAGGGCTACCAGCTGAACTTTGGTTCAAATCAGCTTGAAGACTGAGTGCAAAACATTATTCAACATGGTGAACTAGATTTAAAACATTGTTGTGTAATGCAGTGTTAACAGCAAAGCAATTTATGTGCAAGCACAGTGATCACCAGTGTTGGGAATGTTACTTTAAAAAAGTAATTAGTTATAGTTGCTCACTACTTGTTCAAAAAAGTAACTGAGTTAGTAACTGAATTACTCTATAATAAAAGTAACTCATTACCAGGGAAAGTAACTATTTGCATTACAGTTAAAAAAAAAAGTTATATGCCAATGAATAAGGATTTTTTGAAAAAGCAGTTTTCACAGTCAGTTGAAATCAGGTTGAAATGAGTAGACCAGAAAGGTGTTTAACTTTTGATATTTATTGCACATCCACAGACCAGTGCAGGATAAAATCGTTTAAAATCCCAAATCTTTGTAAAAAAATAAAAATAAAAAAGCAAAAGTAAACAGTTACACTATATAAAGTGCATTTACATCTATCAAATTAAATTAAATTCTCTCAACCTGAGACAACTGGTTTGTTCACAACAGAAGTAAACTTAACAATAAAACCTCTATTCTTAATTAAATAAATCAAATACCCAGTGGGGTAGACATTCAGGAACTTCAAGTATTTTCTTAAATAATGTTTATATCGCCACCTTGAAAATGTAAATTTTTCTTCGGCTTGCTCCTGACTCGCCATTTCTGCCTCTTCTCCGTTTGTGTCGTGTCACTGGTGTGCTTCGGCGCACGTGTAAAAACACTGGCTCTGATTGATTACCATAACTATGATTGGCTACCATTAGCCAATTGCTTACTGACTTGTTAAGTTAAACAGGTGTTACATCGAGAACTGTGACCTATCGAGATCTGTTACTCCTCATGGGCAGCGGTCCGCTCGGATTACTGTTAGTGTATAGCAGTGGTTCTCAAAGTGGGGGGCGCGCCCACTGGGGGGGGGCGCGGAGCTATTGCAGGGGGGCGCAGAGCTTGAAAGTAAAACAAGCTTGGAAGGTTGCATCGCGACCGGCGCAAGTGTACGTGAAAAAACTCTTAAGCCTGGTTTATACTTGACGCATCGCGAGCGGCGCGAGGGTCCGCGCGGCAAAAATGACGTAATCGCTGTGGCTCCGCCCGTGCGCGAGGGCCTTGCGCGCTGTCAATTCGCGAGATCGTGCACCTCTCGAATTTTGTAACTTCGCGCACGCTGCATCTCAGCGCAATGAACAAAGTCATGTTTGCAGGGTTCATACACCTTTACACGGTGGAATTCAAGCATTTGTACGTAACTTTCTAGGTCCAGTTCAATATTTCCCAGCACGATAAACTTAAATTAGTTAAATATTTATACATATACTAATGATTTGAAATAATTCGCTTTTTTATCACATTATTTAATGGATGTTTTTTTTCAAAACGCCCAATCTTAACGTCTTCACGTTCTCTCATGTTTCGTCCTGGAATTACAAGAGGCTCGTATTTGTTAACGTAATACAAGAGATCTGTTCAGTCAGACAGATATTTGTTGTGAGACGAAGTAGTTACAATTTCAACATTTTAATGTACTTTAGCCTAAATTCCAACACTTTTCAAACCTGAAACACAACATTAAAATTCGGCAGGTAAATGTTCATTCCCCTTTTTTTGAGGGGTGTTTCTTTATATTACACCATATCGTTTCGGACAAAACTACAAAGAATGTGACGCGGCTAGTATAAATGCCTCCACCATTTGCGCAGGTTCATAGATGTATATAGATGTATATTTCTATCTCTATATATATATATATATATATATATATATATATATATATATATATATATATATATATATATATAGTGTGTGTATATATTTATTTATTTTGATGCCTGGTGTACCATCAGGTAAAAATGTTCTTTCACCGGTTTTGCAGGGGTTTTTTATTCTCCACTGCCCCCTATCGCCACCTATCGTTTCGGAGAACACTGCAGTGACGCTCACCGTTCACGCAGGGTCGCGCGAGGTGGGCGGAGCTTGCCGCCACACCCCCCCCTCCCCAACAACTTACACTCGCGAACCCTCACTTATTTTTTAACTACACCACTGGTCAATATGCATTTGAGTTTGTAGGGGTGGCGCAAAAATATTCTCATCTACTAAAGGGGGGCACGGCAGAAAAAGTTTGGGAACCACTGGTATATAGTAACATATAGTAATATATAATAATTACTATAATATATAGTAATATATAGTAACGCACCGCTTTTAATGACCAGTAACGTCAACGACATTGTAACGACAGGAAAAGTAATGAATTATATTATCCCGATACTGACAAAATGACGCCGTTACCTAACGCCGTTGTTATTCGCAACACTGGTGATCACACATGAAGCGCTGAAGAGCAGGCAACACTCACCAGAACTGTTAGAAAGGGACGGGCGTGCTCTGATCAGTCTGGTAGCTTGTCTGCATTGTGGCAGCATATGTCTAGTAGGGACAGCTGTGGGGGGGCTGGGATGAAGCGGGGGACTCAAAATTTTGACGGGACTTCTGGGGGTGAGTGCGTTGTTGGGGCTTGAGGGCAAATCATCCAGGACGACATCGGTCTTAGTCTGGGCTGGAACACTACTGTTCAGCTGCAGGTCTGATGGGAAGGTGGTTCACAGGTAAGCGGTAAGGTAAGGTTCTCAGGAAACAGGAGGGGAGCGTTCACCGAGGTCAGCCGTTACCTTTCAGAGGTGCCGCGTCGTCTGGGCTCACGTCCTTCACCGTGTGCCTAAGGCTGCGCTTCATTCGCTGCGTGTTCTGCCGCTCCGCCTGTGCGACTGGCTTCTTGCCAGTCTTCTGGCTTCTAGGCTGATGCACCTTATCTCTTGGAATCCTAGACACCTTTGTCCTCTCCTGGGAATACACACGTATGAATCACCACAAAACATGGAGTGATGATATTGAAGTCCACATGGAGCTTCATACTTTGATACTATCCCAAAGGTTTCAAGCTGGTTCATTTTGAACCATGCTCTGTCCTTTAACGACTGGGTCTGGGACTACACTGTGCATGCCTTACTGTAAATACAATGTGTGGTGCCACACACTGCCCTGTACTTGAGTATTTGTTTACAATATATGTCTACCATCACAGTTTAGATGGTTTTTTATTGCAGTCTGTTTCACCTAAAAGTTTTGTGAATAAGTTTGTTTAGTGAGTAAACATGGGGCATAGTGGCTGAATCGAATAAAAAATCCTCATCATGTATCCAAACATGAATCGCCACCTTGGTGAGGACAGTGTCCCTGATGGTTGCCAGGTCTTTGGCAGGGATGTACTTTTCCACCATCTTATCAAAGTCGTGGTGGGAGGACAGGAACAGCAGCATACGCCGGCCAAAGCACCTGAGACGAGGAACAGACCCCAAAACAGGAGAGAACCGTGAGTGAGAGTCCCATGACTCACAGCACACCGACTATTTATCTTTCCAGGTTACAATTTTACAAGGACGTCTGTGTTTAGAAAACACGGTAGTGCTTCTATTACTCTACAGTTTAGCAGCATTTGCTGACTTCAGAGTATCAGAGTAGGAGACTAAAAGAATCAGCAAAAGATTACTATCTGGGGAAACTGAATAAGCTTTGTAGAATTCTCGTTCTGATCCCAGTACAAACCTGGTTTCTTTGGAAGAATCCTGTGCCAACTTGGAGACTGCAGGAATAATTCGCGCTGTGACGTTTTTCGCCCCAGACAATAAGGGGCCAGCACCAATCTTCTCTACCAAAGTAGCCAAGTGCCGAGCAGTACACTTTCTTACTGCAGCATTCTGATGACTTTTGAAGAAAACAGAAAGAAAAAAATTAGGGCATTTAAAAAAAGAAGGTAATAACTATTAATCCATCCAATCAATGTATACAGTACATCTTTTAGCTTCGATAAAGAAACTTAATACCCTTATGTATGATCTAAGTACACAATCAAATAATCATATTCTATTCGATGGCTTAGTTTGCAGCCACAGTTTAAAAGCTCACTGCAGGCTAACTGACCAGAGTCCTTCAGCGAGAAGGGCGTTCATGCTCCGAATGGGGGTGCAGTTCTGCACCATGCTCTCCAGAGCTGTGTCCACGTCCTGACTGATGAAGGCATTGGACGCCGCTGCTTTGTGGAGGAGGACCTTAGCTGTAGCCTGCACTTCCTGGTCCATCCCTTTCTGCAGACTGGAGTACAACTCCCTCAAGGACACCACCGCCATGCGGGACACGCAAGAGTGCAGGTTCCGCACCTGCAGGAAAGACGACGTTCCAGCTCGTTTTAGCCACATCCAACACTGCCACCGCCATCTTAAGTATAATCCACCACTGCAATGTGTTATGTAGGCGGAAATACCTTAATCTCTAATTACAGTTAGATATGCCATCTGAATTTCATTTAGATGATAAATGTTTTTATAAAAAAGGAATTTCAAAGTACTATGCTAACTCTGACTTGACTTTGTCAGCAACATCACCTGTAATGTGTACATGCTGATGGTGTCTGCCAATTTTAGAATTCAGACAGATATACAGCAAATCTAGTGGCTTACCTCTTGAATCAGAACAATGCAGACATCATGAAGCCTGCTGCCAAGCACAACAGAGTGATGCTGAGCCAATCTACGGATGAACATCAGTCCTTCAATTTTCTTCTCCCTGTATGAAGATATTGGACATAGAGACACATTGTAACCATCGGCTACTGAAAGAAAAAAATGCTACAAGAAAAGGAACAAAGAGGTAAAAAGTTCACTAAATACATACATACTTACCATATATGCAGAACACCATAAATGACTTGCTGTTTAACCTGCCCTAGCCAAATGCTTCAGAATTTTGCAGGTGTGACTTACCCGTCAATAGAGCTAAGCATTCTGAAGCTCTGAGCGAGAGCGAGGTCTGGTTTGGCGAAGGGCCGTAAAGTCTGCTGCTCGTGGGGATCCTTCCTGAGAGTTCCTGGTTTGAGTTCATCTAGAGAGGAATACCAGAACCCAAACAAACTGATTAGGACTCTTAGGGCTACCAGCTCAACTTTGGTTAAAATCAGCTTGAAGACTGAGTGCAAAACATTATTCAACATGGTGAACTAGATTTAAAACATTGTTGTGTAATGCAGTGTTAACAGCAAAGCAATTAGAACCTCTGCCAACTACTCCTTCAAACATGTAGTCAGCAGGGGACGCCCTGGTGCTTTGCACTTGAGATCCTGAAAAGCACAATACATATTAACACGTACTCTATCAAAAATCCCATATATAACTTCTGGTTTCATAGAGGATCAGCAGGGGCTTTTTGTTTGTAGTATAGGGCTTTCAAAGCAGTTTTTACTTTTTAAATACTTTTTTTTAACTTTTTTTGTTGTTGTTACTGCAGCAAATGATTTGGATGCTATTTCCAGAAGAGCAAAAGAGTGAGCTCACCTTTGGCAGGCCTGAAGGCACGGAGAGGCTTTCGGCCAGCAGGTTTGGTGAGTGAAGGCAACATTGGGAGGGTGGGCAGAGAAGGCCTAATCAGTCTTGACGAGGTGACCCTCGTGCGTGAAGTGAGCACAGGCAGTGGGGGACACCTGCTGGAGCCAACTTCACCTGCTTGGGCAAATAAGGCTATTAGCAGAAATTAACTCACCATAACATTTCTCAGTGCCTTAGTACTATGTTGCATATAATTTCTTTATCTGAAAGTGCCACTGAAATATGATTGAAGCAAGATGGACCAAGAACGGCAACATCTCATATGCATCTTGCTACAATTCATGTAATGGCAGCACAATGAAGTAGTACTGAATAACTGAAAGCAGGGCATTCCTGAGCCCAGAAGCAGGAAGACATCAGAGCTTCAGTAAATGTGTGATCCAGTTTTAGTTTAGCTTAGTTGTGATTCTTTTAGTTTATTGCATCATGAAATCTTACATTTCAATACAATTTGATTCAATTTAATTATTTTGGCACAATTCAGAATTATTTTAATTCTGATACTGGTAGATACTGAAGAGCCAAACTACAGTACCTCCTAGCTCTGCTCATGGCTAGCACATCTCGCCTCTGCTAGACACTGTTCCATTAATGAGTGAAACCATGTCAGATGAAGATCATCAAATTTGAATTTAAGTATTTTGTACATTTGACAAGTGGTGACTATAAATGATCTAATTATATGCAAATGTTTTGGTTAAAATTAAATTTATGTAGTATGTATGTAGGGTTGCCACCTGTCCCGGTTTTCCCGGGACTGTCCTTCTTTTTAATATTCGGTCACTAGGTTAGTTCAACCGACTATTTAGACTGTTTCTGCACACTTTAAATCTGTCTTTTTTTTCTCGCTGACGCGCACCATTGTGCCTCATTGGTGCTGTGGGATCATTTGACTTCACAATCCAATCGGTACAGGCGGCTCCTACATTTAGTGAATCAGTTGCTCTGCTATAGCGTCATTTGAGAAGTTTGAGGAACAATACAGTGGTTGAGATGGGTGGCGAAACAGAGGATGATGACGAGTCTGTGCCATCTTATTTCAATAATGACTGGATGAAAAACGAAAATTATGCCGAATGGTTAAATCCAACTCCTGATGATCCATTTTCGGCTACCTGCGCCATGTGCTCAGCTAAAATTCTGATTAAACATAAGGGCAAAACTGCATTGGATGACCATGCTAAAACCAAAAAACTTATAAATTGTATGCAAATCACCTTAATAATTTAGCCAAGAGCAAGAGCAAAATGTCATATGACCAGTTCTGAGCTTTTCAGCATCGAAACTGAAATCCAAACATTCCACCTTCCCAACCAAACATTCTAATCCAAACATTCCAAAGTTGAGTAGCACATATGATAATCACAATTTCCAATTTTTTTTTTTTTACCAAAACACCAAATCAGCCAGGCTGCTACAATAACCTGATGCAGCCTGGCTTGTACCCAAAGGGTTCATACCAGAGACTGTATATATAATATATATATATATATATATATATATATATATATATATATGTATATATACAGGGTTGCCAACTCGCATTTGACTGTCTTCATACGCTCTCACGCCACACATCCGATTTCTCACGCCGAAAAAAAAAATCTAGTTTATTTATGATGACAAAATTTTCAAACAGCCCCAAGCTTAAGAAAGAATCACATATCTAGACAGAGCTGAAATATACCTTTAAAATTGAAAATTGGTTGAGAATTGATAAAGTTATGATATTTACAATATCATGTATCACATTAAAATATAATACATTAATTACAATAGAAGTCATGTGACTGAAATTCACATAATCTAATTCTAATTAATCATAATTAATAATTAATCATAATCATAATCTAATTCGAAGTGATGTTAACTATATTACCATTAACAACAAGTTATATCAGAAAACAATGAGATATTAAACTACACAACACTGGTATCGGTACCGATTTCAAGAAAACACTGTGGGAATGAGTTAAACCGAGACGCCGCTTTTAGCCTAAAGTTGCTAGCTACCGTGACGTTCGATACACAAATGTCAATCATGACTACCTATTTTCCGCGGTCTAGTAAAATATTTTCGCCTGCACGGATTTCGATTAAATTTGGTCAATATTGAGATAAAAGCTGTATTTTTAGGTCCATATTAATTTCGATGGTGTCCGGGGCGTTGATGAAGCCCACAGACCGCTTGAAAACAACAAAATATCTTCTCGCAGATCTCCCGACCTCTAAATCGCCTCAGAGTTGACTATTAGCAGTGATTGATGACTGGCTGGGTTATGCTTGACGAAGTCATAGTAGTATTCAGGAAAAAAACATACACTGGCGGTGAGGAGTGATGTTATATGACACCCTTACAAAAGTACAACGTAGTTTGGAACACATTACTGAGTCAGAATTTTTCGCATCGAACGTTGGTTCGTCAGCGAACCATATCTATGATTCATTATACCACAGTTAGTTCCGGCACTCGGCCTACGGCCTCGTGCCTACGACCGCAGCACAGCAGTGCCAATATTACACGTTATAGCACTCCCTCTCGTGTATTATTGCGTAAATTAGTTACTAGTTCGCTCTGGCGCCAACCACTGGCGATCGATCGCGATATAATACTTAATTTGTGTCCATTTACACCCCGCCCAGTAACAATTTACGTTCGCCACCCCCCCCCCCCCCCCATCAACAATTTACACTCGCCACCCCCTCCAGGTTCAAATCTCACTCCGAGTGATCTTGAAAAGTTGGCAACCCTGTAAAAGGCTATAAATACCTTCATACGTGAGCAAACGCAACCCTTTCTGTTCAAGAGATGGTCAAATCTGCGCTCTTTCTTGGCGTCGAGTTGACTAATGCTTTGAATGTGATATTCGTGACACAGTAATGTTTTATGGTTGCTATGGTTATGGCGTCACTGGTTCCATAAGTTTTATATGTCAGTTACTTTATGACGTCATGTGGCCTCGTGCCTACAACCGCAGCACAGCAGTGCCAATATTAAGCCTGGTTTATACTCGACGCGCCGCGAGGGTCCGCGCGGCGAAAATGACGTAATCGCTGTGGCTCCGCCCGTGCGCGAGGGCCTCGCGCGCTGTCGCGGCGCGAGGTCGTGCACCTCTCGCGCGCGCGCCGCGCTTCAGCGCGACCGATAAAGTCATGTTTGCAGGGTTCATACACCTAAACAAGTTGGAATTAAAGCACTTGTACGGCACTTTCAAGGTCCATTTCAATATTTCCCAGCACGTTAAACTGAATTAAGTTAAATATTTATACATATACTCGAAATGAATCGAAATAATTCGCTTTTTTAATCACATTAGTTTATGATTGTTTATTTTCAAAACGCCCAATCTTAACGTCTTCACGTTCTCTCATGTTTCGCCCTGGAATTACAAGAGGCTCGTATTTGTTAACGTATCGTTTCGGACAACACTGCAAAGCCATAACTACGTTTGATGCCTGATGTGTATATATACGGTCTCTGGTCAGGTAAAATGTTCTTTCCCCGGTTTTGGAGGGGTTTTTTATTCTCCACTGCCACCTATCGCCACCTATTGTTTCGGCGAACACTGCAGCGACGCTCGCGACGTTCGCGAAAGTATAAACGCCTACACCGCTCGCGCAGGGTCGCGCGAGGTGGGCGGAGCCGCGCGCTACGGTCGCTCGCGAAATTTGTGTCCATTTTACACCCCGCCCAGTAACAATTTACGTTCGCCACCCCCCATCAACAATTTACACTCGCCACCCCCTCCAGGTTCAAATCTCACTCCGAGTGATCTTGAAAAGTTGGCAACCCTGTAAAAGGCTATAAATACCTTCATACGTGAGCAAACACAACCCTTTCTGTTCAAGAGATGGTCAAATCTGTGCTCTTTCTTGGTGTCGAGTTGACTAATGCTTTGAATGTGATAATCGCGATACATTAATGTTTTATGGTTGCTATGGTTATGGCGTCACTGGTTCCATAGGTTTTATACGTCAGTTACTTTATGACGTCATAAAGTGTCGCTCTCTTACTGTAACGTAAGCGGCTGGTATAATTACAGATGTTGATCAGAATTGATCAGAAAAGATCTTTAATATTTATTATAAGCCAGAGTTGCAGTCAATTTTGGCAAACGTCTATTGCTCAGTTGAATAGCCAATAATGATTTCATTGGCATTAAAGCTCAACTGACTTAAAATAAATGACAATTGTTAACTTGTACCTCTAATGTGTTCAGGTAAAACGTAGAGTATGAACCATTAAATTACAGCCTTGTTAAGAAACACAGTAATATTAACAAAAAATTAAACAAAACAAAAAGACACTGGCGTTAGTTAAACAAGTTACTACGCGAGTGCTAGCTAGTTAAATTCGCCAAAACGTCGAATTTCTTAATTATTTGTATGTGGTCGTCCTCACGTTATCTATCATTGATTTGGGCTAGAACGAGTTTATCAGGTGACCATGAGTCGGCTAAAAATGCTTAGTAGTTTGGTGCTGTATGAGACATTTTACTGCACAAGAAAATGATTTCACGTTGGGCTTAGAGGGCTCCTTCCACTCGTTGAACTGAACTGCTGCTGCAGCGCACTTTCGTTGATAAAGGGCAGAGTTGGTGGTGCTTTGGTGGTGCACGCCACTGCCATGGAGCGCTCCAGACCCTTGCAGCTGATTTCGGATGAACCGATGGTCTGCCCAATGTCATCATAGGTTTTCCTCTGAAACAACCCATTTTTACATAAAATACGTTTAAGGGATGTCAGAGATAAAACAATGCCGTCTAACAGCCAAAACCTGAAGTATGTCCAGATATTTTAAACCAAATTCAAAATAAAATATAATCAAATGTAAGCGGTCCATGACGTCTGGTGTACTGCATGTTATGCACAAAATCAGATATTTGAGGTTTATTTAATTGATTTATTAAATTAAGGGTACGATTTATTAAATTGAGGGAACGGTTAAATTGAGTGAATGAAATAATAAATTGAGGGAACCGTTTGATAAATTGAGGGAATGAAATAATAAATTGAGGGAACGGTTTGTTAAATGGAGGGAATGAATTATTAAATTGAGGGAATGAATTGTTAAATTGAGGGACCAATTTAGCTTTCAAAATATTTTTGTCTACCTAGGGCAGGGGTCTGCAACCTTTGAGACATGGAGTGCCAACTTTAACATGTCTAGTCAATGAGTGTGCCACTATCAAGAAATAATATTGGAGCGAGGGGGGGAGGTGGTCGGCGAGTTTAAACTGTTGAGCGGAGGGGAGGTGTAAATGAACACAAATTAAGTATTATATCGCGATCAATCGCCAAGTATAAAGCCTAGCAGAGCGTTGAGGAGCGATTTCGATTGGAGGATCGTGCTCTCTGAGATTTTTTATTATAAATTTTTTGCTGATGCTGGTCCAGCGTGTTGCGTGCCAGTGATTATGCCTCGGCGTGCCAAAAGAATAAAAACTTAGGTAAATTAAAAAAATCAGTCTCATTACTTTTCTGCCACACCTCATATAACCACTAGAGGGCAACGTTTGCCGTTGAAATAATAAATTTATCGGTGACGCTGTTTACAAACAACAAACACAGAAAACTAGTATAAATGGATAATAATGCAGCGTAATGAAGATAAAAATGCTCCATATGAATGTATCACGTGGGGATTTAACAGAGTTAATTAGATTAATCAGGAACGTCCTTCCTTAAACTGGTATGTACTTATTTACTGAATAACAGGAAGTAAAAAAAAAACTTGTAAATTTTTTTAACTGACTTGGCATCGTTTAGAAAACCGGCGTTGGACTCCCTCCTCAAACACACTCAACCATCTAAATTTGCTCTACTAACGTTGTTGGTTATCAGGCACGTTTCATTTTAATTTCATCAAGGACACCAAGTGGAACCAACACGCACGAGGAAAGTGCGCGCGCCTGCACCACACACCCCAGTACTACTCAAACAGGCCTCGGTGCTGCACGTGACCGCGTCTGGTCGTTTAAACGTGAGGAAACAGGACCGTCTGTTTCTGTCCGCATCACAGGATATGCATGTGCTAAAACACTAATATTTCCGCTTCACGTCCGGAGGTGTAGTCACAGATGATGAGGCCCGTTAGCGAGGCGTGCTGCAGTCGTTGGGCTTAATGTATTTACTAGTGGATGGAAATCGATCCATTACAGACGCTTATAAACACTCATTCCATTCATTTTCATTGCGTGTTTTGTGATGCATGGCGAACAGAATTATTATCAGTGTTTATCAACAAGAAAACATTTGTTGCCTGGGTTTACCCACCTATTTGGATTTGAATACATTTGAATCTTTTTGGCTGTTTGCCTAGGATTGAGCTTTTGCAGGTTTTTATCCCCACACAGAATAATGGATCAACGCTGTAATCTAACGTTTGACTCTGTTATGTTCTTACAAAGCAGCATAGTCCTGTGAATGCTCAATCCAGGTGTTGTATGGTCAGTTTACTTACATTTCAGAAGCATCAGTGCTGTGATCATACGTAGTCTAATATTTTTTAGAAATTAAGAACAATGGCAATATTGATTACCATCAAAATAATTTGTTATGGCAGGTTTATGTTATATAATGTGATTTAAAACCATCTTGCAGATATCTGAAACACGAAAGGATGTTAATGCACATGAAAGGATATACATGTATCATTTCTACGGAAAGGAACTTGAAATGTTTCTCGCCATCTCCCTTCAGCACATCCAGCTCAAACCCCAGTGCTAGAAACGACACGGCTCATATACATGGTAAACCATAAAAAAAAAACCTGCAGGCTTTTTTGGGAGACCTGCAGAGAGAAACCAGAGATGCTGGAACGCTTAGTGGCAATTTATGCCTTTGCTTGGCAGATTTGTCAGCATTCATAAATTTCTTGCTTTTTTCGGCAGGTGTAGCCTAGGCTATTGGTTCTGCCAAGTGACGGAAACGCCGCAAGAGGCGCCAACGTGAGAGAGAAAATGCAAATGTGAGAAAGAAAACACAAACGTGAGAGAAAAAACTCAAACGTGAGAGAAAACGCAAATGTGAGAGAAAAAACGTAAATGTGACAGAGAAACCGCAAACGTGAGAAAAAAAACGCAAATGTGAGAGAAAAAACACATACGTGACAGAGAAACCGCAAACGTAAGAGAAACCGCAAACGTGAGAGAAAATGCAAATGTGAGAGAAAAAACGCAAACATGACAGAGAAACCGCAGACGTGAGAGAGAAAACGCAAAAACACCATGGCAGGACGCACGAGCACGACGGGCTGAATTAGCCCGAAGTTCCATATCAAGTCTAATATAAGCTTCATGTCCATATAAAATAATTTGTGTCTTCGGGTCTTTTAAATGAAAACCCCACTAGAACATCGACGCCAACAAGTTTTGGCTATCCTTTTGACGACAAATAACGTGTGTTGGCTGGCCGCACTGTGAAAGAAGACATACCAACACTTTACACGACTGACGACCTGATGTACGGCGACTCAGATCGTTCCCCGGTGTTGGCACTGAGGGCTCTACTTGATTTGAGAGGTGTGTGTGTGTTGTCTCTTACACAACTCTTTGAACTCGAGTGACTGTCGAGCCCTGTGGGGAAAAGAACGATGGGATATACTGGCATTTGGAGACAATAAGCTGTTCCCTGTCGTCTTCCCCTCTTGTGTCTGTAGCAAAGGTGGACATTCCAAGTTCAGAAAATAAAACTCCTTCCCAGGATTTTACTCAAGCTTGCTGGGTTTTCTAATTAGTGCAATCCAGGTAAAATTAGTGGAATCAACACAATCCAGGAAACCTGAGCAAAATCCTGGTGAGGACTTTTACTTTCTGAACCTGGAATGTCCCCTTCTGGTCTGTAGTACAGAGGTAGGAACAGCCATTAAATGTTCCATTAGATGCTCGTCCGCGCTCCCCGGACGTTCAGTAAATCTCCTCCCTGTGACTCTGCCCTCCTGACTTCCTGTCTCCTGCTGCGCCGCTGATGCGCTTTGTGCTCGTCCTTCCTTGTAATAGCAAGTTCATTTTAACACGCAATGAGCTACACACACCACTGCATCGCTCGCTTTCCACACATGGTATAAACGAAGTGGTCTCGGCTCAAACAAACTGTCTTGACTAGGACACACACTCTTCCCTCACTTGATAACGTTACAGGACCGACGGAAGTCTGAAAATTCGGTGTGATGTATAAGGTCGCGTGTTGGACGTCTCCACCAATGTATTAAAAACGTCATATCATTTTGGCATACTGGGCCTTCATCAGATGAAAGAAAAGATGATCAAGACTTGCTTTTTACACGTTAAAGAGCACAAATCAGTAATGAACATTAACAAGTAACATGGGTAACGACACGTGAGGACATGATCAGAGATTCAACACGTGATTGAAGGAAGGAAGGAGCACCTGCTTGGAGACTCGACCTAACAGAGATACTGGAAGTCCTAGAAAACCAGAACACTGCAGAGAACAATCCACAAACACACAATGTTTTTTTATCACCTTGGATCACAGAACAATAGCCAGATTTTCAATACTGAAATAGAACAATTCAGACAAAGAACATCCTCTATCCATGAAGTGTACTAGAAAGGTCTTTACAATGAAGAGCATTTTTAATGTTCATGTTCATGCGTGGAGAGGATCTCTCTTCACTCACACAGAGCAACCCACATGGACAAAGAATACCATAAATGACCCCGACAGAGCTCCAGGTAACGGTCTGTTTGATGGTAATGTGTCTGCGCTGTCCTAGGAGGGGGGAACAACTGCATTGTCTTAGAGATTTGTCACTGAACACTGTTCCCACAGTTCCTGGTAGAAGAGGAGATCCAACTTCAGTTGTACAAGGAACTACACCTGAACACACCAAGATTCTTAAACGTAAAGCAGGGTTAACTAAAACTATGGTCCATTGAAGGATCTGGTGATAAAATGTACTGCTGTTAATGATACTGAGTGACTCTGGGATCTGTGGTGTAGGTCAACTTTTTAGCTTCATGTAAAGATTTCCATTCGGTTTATTTTCTGTTGCTGTTATACATTTGTCATGAGAGCATTTTTCTTGAAAGTAATTTTATTTTTTTGTGTACCCAACCTCTTTATAAGGGAAAAAAACATCTCCCCTTCAAACTACTAAAACCTCATCAATATGCATTATATCTTTCACAGCAGAATCTGGTTAAGGAAAGGATTCCATTATTGCAACAACAACACAAAGCCTTAAGCTTTAGTTACAATGGTGGCAGTCCACTGATTGTAGCACAATTTTGGGTCTACAGCAGGGCAATTCAACTATATTTTTCTGCGGGCCAGATTTGGCAGAGAGCTCTGACCTGTGGGCCAGACAATTTTCAGACCTATACCAATACTGTCATAGTGGATGTAAAATTGTAGCGAACGTAATTTGTTGACGGGGGGGTGGCGAACGTAATTTGTTGGGCCGTGGGCCGGTACAAATTCATTAAAGGGCCGGATCTGGCCCGTGGACTGCCAGTTGAATAGCCCTGGTCTACAGGCTTTGCTTGCTTTAACCCACCTGATTCTACCCAGAAGGCTTTGGAGCAGAAGCTGTGTTATACTTCCTCTTTTGTGAATATGTGTGAATATGATGAGGTGTGTCCGGGAGGCGAAGCCGAATCCTCGACGTGTTCTGTGAGTTGCGAACAGCGCTTTGTTTTGCAGTACGCGTGTATATGTATGAATGACAGTAAATTGAATTGAATATCGCGGTGCCATATAGGGTTCTATAGGAACTGTAATGTGAACATGTCGGGCACATGCCTGGAAAAACATACTTTTCTGTTTCCCATGGTTGTGGACTTGTCTCCGCACGCCTAATTCACTAGTCTCCTAATCGCTGCACCACTTCATGTGCTAGTCTTGCCTTTTCTGGGACTGACAGCTTGTGCAGCTGAAATATGTCACTGCTGTGTACCTTCTGAACAAAAACAAAGAAGATGCTGTTGTCTTCACTGATTTAGGCCTAGCAGTAAAAACATTGTGCCTAGACTGTGCTGTAGTGGACGCTTTCGCATTAGTCTGTGTGCATTAGCTTGTTTTATGGCCTCCTCTGGGCTCCAGGCAGCTGTCTCAGGCGTACCTCTGAAGAACACCATGTCCCTCTTGTTTGCCTTACATCTCCAGAACAGTCTGACCTACTGGGCCGAGAGACTGTGGGGCAGCGGTCCTCCCGGTGTGTCTCCCCGTCTATGCACACGGGCATGGCAGGGCTATAAAGCATGGAGCTGCTTCTAAAGGCCCACCACAGTCCATTAGAGCCTGGTAAAACGCTGTGGCCCTTTTGCCCTCATTGATTCTCCATGCCTCTCTTCCTCTCGCTTCCTGGGGCTTGTCTGAGAGTCCACAGGGAAGGAGAATCTCTGAGTTACGGGCCCTCTCGCTCCCTGGTACCCCCACCCCCTGGTCACACTCGCAGGCTGGGGGAGGTAAGCTCCCGCGTCGGGTGTCTTTCCTGAACCCGGCCGGCGGAAGGCCGCAGATGGCTTTTGTTCCCTGACAGATGCTCTCCTTCTTTTGTCCTGTCTTTCTTTGGTCTTGCCCTTGTGCGAGCGAGGGTTTATGGTGCTCTGGGAGGGCGAGGGGCGGAGTGCAGGAGCCGGAAGATGCCGAGCGAGACCAAGGAGAGAGAGGACGCGTCTTCGGCGCGTGGCCTTGTCCCGGACGAGATTTATGTCCTCCACGGCATACAATGAAGGAAAAGGCTGCCGTGCGAGATTCTAACAGCATGTTTGAAAGGCCTCAGAGGCATGAATATGGAAGAAGGGCCCTGTTAAGAACACGTAATAAAGAACCGCATGTGTTCTGAGCGCCGATGGCCCCCTGTTTGTGATAAGATGACAGAAGGCCGTATTTCCTGATCAGGACTAGAGGCCGAGGCAGACGGGCGGATGAAGGGAAGACATAGATCCTCATTGACACTTTCGCCAGCAGCCCAGAGTTCAAAGATGCATCTGTATTTTGTAGCCAGACTCCACGAGGATCCATCTGGCAGTGTTTGCAGCATGAGCAGAAGATGGAAGTGGGGTGGAGTGGCAGGCCCAGGATCATCTGTCCAGCGGTCTAGCAGAGTGGTGCTACTCTCACTCTCGGAGATGCTGTGGGTGCTGAGGTGCTGGACTGCAGGTCCGATGATCAGACGAGACATCATGGGATGTATGGGATGATTTTTGCCATGGGGTGATGGTGCTGGCATGTTATCGGATGTTTCCCCAGCTGGTTGGACATATGCTCAGGCAGGATGAAAACGCAGCTGAATAGAACGTTCTGGTGTTAGAACGGGAAGCCTTAGATGATGATCAACACAACTAAATGCGCACTGTAGAATTCTGTGATTGGGCATGTCAGCTTTTGTGGGGGTGGGAGTGGGGCTGCAAAGACGACCAGCAAGTGACATTGTCTTTCATTGAGCGAACAGAATGAGAGAGATATCCCTCTGTACGTTTTATAAGTGAGGAATCTAGTGGCTCTTAACCTGCTGAGCGTTTGCAGTTTTACAGCAGCCATAAAGGAGGCCCAAACCTCCAGCAGCCTCTCACTGTCTCTGTTAAAGATGCTCTTGTACAGGGTCAGGTCTCTCTGCTGATCACACGGTACCACAAAAGAGTTCATGAAGTGTCTCCTGACTTTGAGCAGAGACAATCTGCTAGTATGAAATGAAATACAAATATGCACCACCAAAAGGTATGTAATAAACTAGCTGTATTAGATTAATTTCACTTTAACCAAAACATTTTACTAACTTGAATAATTAATCTACCCGCCTGGAAAATGCAGTTAGAAGCTGATCCCATTAATAAACATTTGTTGGTTTTGAGGGGTAAATTAGGCCGTTTGGATGTCTCATTAAACTTTGCCTGAGCTTGCTGTTAGAACTCTCCCACATGATGGGCGGTAAACTGATTCACTGTAGGTCATGTGTATGCAAGTTCGGCTTGTCACTTCAGTAGAACAGGAAGTTACCCGATATAGTAACGTCTGATCAGTGCAAAGACACGCGCCAGCTCATCTTGTAACCATGTCACATTCCACATCTATGTATTACTTTTTATTATTATTAATTACTAAGATTTATTAAGAGGGAGGTCTGTAGATTTTGTACATAATTCTAAGGTAATGAGTGTTATTCATTTGTTCACTCATTATTCATTTCTCATATTTTGTTTATTATTTGTTATTATATCGCTGTTATATTTAAAGATGTCTCAATGAGCCTCAAACTTTAGCATTGTGGAGTTCTTTTTGTTTCTTTGTTTTGTTTGAAGAAACTGTAACTGAGTGTAATATGGAAAGTGAATAGCAGGGAGGTCTTCCCTTCAGTTTGCTGAGTATGTGGTTTCTTTGTGGCCGCGGTGACTGATCCAGGCAGTTCCAGGATCTGGACGGGGTTGCAGACAAAAGGTTCCTTGATTCACACTGAGATTTAAAATATAACATGAGACACTGTCTCAGTTGTCTTTGGATCAGTAGAGACCCACACTGACAACACCTTAGAAAACAACACCCACACTGACACTGTGGTCATCAGCACTCCTGAGTCATAGCAACTGATTGTGAGACAGATGTCAGACAGGCGGCCTGAGCCAGTGTAATGGCTGCTTAAATAAGTGTGTGTGTGTGTGTGTGTGTGTGTGTGTGTGTGTGTGTGTGTGTGTGTGTGTGTGTGTGTGTCTGTGTGCGCACGCTCATGATCGTGACCAGACCCTGTCTTCTCTTCATCAAAACACTGTCTTGTAATTTCCAAATTTCAAATGCAACTCATCCAACTGACAAAGGGTGAGTTGGTCAAATATATCTTGATAAAATACTTCCTGCTAACAATGGTTGCCACATCTCCTGCCACTGTAAAGCAATTAATGACCTCTGACCGTATACTCACACTGGTCTTCATCCAAATATCGAGTAAGACCTCGGAGGAACACATTCATCACTATTATCATAATATTTTATCATATTATTTTATGTAGCTTTAGATGAGTTAAATGATTACTGCTTCCCATCACCTCTGTTGATTAAGTAAGTTTGACTAAGTTTAATTATCACCAAATCAATTTTAATTACTTCATTTTCTTTTCCACAATCAAATTCTCTTTCAGTTTGAAAGGCCGCAGGCAAATCTTGAAGCTCCTTAACTGGACAGCTGTCTGAAGTTCAATACACAGTGTATGTTGGGCATACCTAGAACACACTTCTCAGTGTGACGTTCATCACACTGAAGCATTAACCGAGGTTTTATGGTGGACTGGGCATTTGTCATGTGGAATTTATCACTCCCTCTTTGCTGAGTCTAACATAAATCACTTTTGAAAATATGAGAGCATTTTAGCTCAGATTTAAATTATGATGGGGGGAAAATGTGAATTTCATGATCTCAGTTCATGCCTATCTAGGATTTATATCTAAAACATTCTGTTAGTGCCAACAGATTGTTAACAAATCCTCGTAGAAACACATGGACTCAAGCAACACTGTTGCATCAGTGTGGACTAGATTGAACATAAATTTTAAAACCATGATCTTGAATTCTGTGTTAGATTTTATTGTACCATGTTTTCTACAATATATGATGTTATAATTCTGTGATTTCTGTTTCTATTTTGAACCAATGTATAATAGTAAACAGGATCTTGTTTGCGGATTTACTTAAGATCCTTATAGAAAAACCTGTTTGTTTAGAACTTTGCGAAACTCAGAACAACCTTAGAGAGGACATGATGCCACAGGCAGCTTAGGGAAAGGTTTCCCATTAGCTTTCCAAATAGCAAGTCATTTCAGAGCGGATCATTCCAGTAATAAACCACCATCCTCTTTGTGCTCGGGCACCTTGTAGCGTCGTTGTATTTGTGTATGCACACTAGTGCTGTTTTATATTAATGCAGGCTTTTGCTTAAATACCTGTTCAGGGGAGTTTGAGATGAATTTAGTTGCTGAAGACACAAATTTTTGAACACTTTCAGCTAGTTGGTAGCAAATTTGCCATCTGCTTTTTGTTGTTCTGAACAGATTGCACAATAGTCATCCCTTTTTTTTTCTTCCACAGACAAACCTGTTTAATGATTTCCAGATTAAGCCAGATGACACTTTGGACACTCTGGACACACTGTTTATGGGTTATTCAAAAAATCAGCCCCTTCCCTAATAATGGTGTCACTTCTCTATCATGAAAAGAAACATCTTTAAAAATAATGCTGCTTTATTTGACACCCCAGGCCTTTCTTTTGGCCTGTCTTGGCAGCCGGTCTAACTCATCATTCACTTTCTCTCCTTGTGTATCTTCCACATAAAAAAGAAATATGGGACAACAGTCATTATGGATCACTTGGGTGTAAAGCCCCCATATGTTGCATATTCCTCAGTAGCTTTGGCTGAAAGGGAGGACCATCAGGCATACAGCTTTATGTCTTCGTGAGCATTCCAGATCATTAAATCTTCTCCAGTAGACCCATTTTTCTGCCTCTGCCTACAGAATCATGGACAACAGTGATAAGTCCTGGAAGGTCGTTGTGGAGACCATAATATGGAAAATGTTCTTTAAGACAGAACCTGCACGGCACAGTGACACATGCAATGCTAGTTTGAAAGAGATCGTGTGTTTTCTGTTGCTGGTTGCAGAGTATGTGACATCCTATGACACGATTGTCAGATGTTTAAAAAATTTCTGATCCTGAAGAACAAGTGCTCAACACTTTTTTAAAGCTCCTTGCTTAAACATACCTATTAGTGTACATTTCAACTAATGAGTTTAAAAACCCTGCCTTTTAAACCCATGATTGATGCTAAATTATATGTAAAGTGCAAACACTAATAAAATTAATATTAATAATTAAATTCGTCTTTATTACTAATGTGCTGGAGCTCCTAGCAGTACTGGTCTAACATGCTCTCATGGGCTTTGGTTCCTGCATCCAAAAATGATTTATTTTGGGGAAGTAAGCTCTGTGTTCAAACAAGACGTAGCAGGAAGTGTCTGAGGAATTTCCCTTACATCTTTCTATAATAAAAGTGGTTTGTTTTTGCTCATCAGCTGACATTTTTAGAATGACACTGTCACCTCATTGAAACTGGAGAACTCTGTGAATATATCAGTCAACTGGGGTATGACTCTCACTAGTCACTGTGCAGTGTTTACACGTCCGCTTTACAGATGTTGTCAGTAATAGATTAGCTTTCAAGAAACGTAATCAGTAACATAATCCTACAGGTTACAAAACTCCCAACCACGTGCTGTATTGTGATTACCTTTTATTATATTTGAATAATATTAATGAAGGTACCTGTTTGGATCGTTTCATGGAAAAATGTGTTTGAAAAGAACTTGTCACATCTTGCTTTTTTCCTTCTCTCTGTAAACATCTGAGTCTCACCCTGTAATATTTGTTTCAATATCTGGTATTATAATGTTTTTTTGTTGACTGTAATAAATAATAGGCTTTATTGTTGATGTTATTGTTGTTGTAACAGTGCTCACGTTTCAAAGATAGAGAGCAAATAGTTAATAGCTTGCATATTTTTAAAAATCTAAGATATGTTAGTCTAAAACTATTTATGTAACCTAAAGCACACTAAAGTAGATCTTCGTCCTGTCTGTGAAAGCTATTTTAATTTGGAATGTGTGGTGTAATACTCACTGTACAGAGTTTCAGATGTAGTATGTGTCATGGGCTGACAGGAAATTATGTAAGTTCAGTTCCTGGTATGCCACGAAGGGCCCTCCACTCAGTGCCCTACGAAGGGACCTACACACAGTGTCCTACGATGGGCCTTCCACACAGTGCTCTACAAAGGGCACTCCACACAGTGCCCTACGAAGGGCAGTCCACACAATGCCCTACGAAGGGCACTCCCAACTATTCCCTTGGCCCGTAGTGCCACTACAGTGACTCTTGGTGCTCTAAGAGAGTTCTCTAAGTATGAGCTTAGTCACCCCATTTGGTATGACAGTATAATGACATCCTCTGCCAGTGATGGTGCACACACTCTCATCTTCACAACACCGGTCCTATTATTGTCCACACCCTTTGTTGCTCTCAAATGAGCATTCATATTGATCGCTTAAGGTTAATCTATATTATTTTTTAAGGACTGATGTTTTAAATGTATGACCTTTATATTTTGTAAGTGTGCTTGGAATATGGATCATGCCACAGGCATTTATTTGCACTCTTGAGTTCCCAGCCATATATAGAAATTATTAATTATTACATAAAATAAAAATGAGAAAAATATCAGAAAAAAGTCATATGACTGATGTGACAGTGTAAAAGAAATCACTGGTGAATCTTGCTAATTGAATTCTGGAGATAAAACAAGATCAGGCGTGACACAGATCAGAAGCTCTCTGTGGTAAGTGAAAAAAAAAAATTTTTTACTTTTCAGTGTTGAAGTGAATTATTGCACGTTATTGCTTGTAGAGAGCAGTCTTAGAAGTGCGCAGTGAAACTCCACTGAAAGGCGGCACCTAGTGTTTTGATTTTATTTTTAAGCTCACAGGCAATGTTTCACCGATAAAAATATAAATATGGTACCTTGGTAAACGAACACAACAGGCATGCGTTACTTGGCACAACTTGTACCACACGTGAGTTATTAGCCAGTTTAGAGATGGTCTTTAAACACAGAAATGCATTCCTACATTCCTCACATAACACTCCGTGTTAACGGGATGGGGAGGGACACGGGACGGGGAGGGACACGGGACGTAAGGAGCGCAGGAGAGGAACTTCTCTCAACACAGGAAACTGAAATGTTTTTTTATCTGATTAACCCAGCGCTGCGTGTGCTCTTGAATTCAAAGTAGACGGCGTGATATATCGACGTGATATATCGTCTATGTAGCAACTGCCACGTTTTTGAGTTGCGTCCGCGCCTGGCTGATCTGTCACGCGTCTCCTCTGAGGAACCGAGGAACCGTTGTAGGTTTCTCAACTTTCCTCGGGATTCATTCGCGTCCTTCATCTCACTCGAGACAGTGGCGTTTATTCCACACTATGCCAAACTGCTTCTGAACCCAGAAGAGAGTCGGAGACCTTCCCAGAATGTTGGACTGACTGGTCCAGGATGGCATCCGCTATTTTTGAGGGAACATCTCTGGTCAACATGTTCGTGAAGGACTGCTGGGTTAACGGGATTCGACGGCTAATTATAAACCAACGGGGAGAGGAAGAAGACTTCTTTGAAATAAGAACCGAGTGGTCAGACAGAAATGTTCTGTACTTACACCGAAGTTATTCGGATTTTGGACGACTTTTTAAAAGACTCCTAGAATCTTTTCCGGAAGACAGAGGATATTTGTCGAAATCTCCTTTTATAGAAGGTTGGTGCAAACTGCTCCTGAGTATCTTACGCGTTGGCCACTTTGTTGGGTGTTATTCTACTAGATCATAATTCTGGCTTTTAGTAGCCTCAACAGTAAACCTGTTTATTTAAACCCGTTTAAAAATGTGTTTAGTCAATACGAATCAAAGATGTGTCAAACATGTTTGTCATGTTGTGGACAAAGATTCAAGCGGTTTGCTTAATAATTCACAGATCTGCCCCCGGTAAACCAGAAACCAGAGCTATCATGTAGCTTACTGCCCTTTGGACGATTGATGAGATTTTATTATGGAATAAGAAACAATTTCAGGACGTTTAGATTTTGATTTGAATTATTTGCTAATGGAATTTCAGGATTTAATTCAACATAGAAGCCAGGTGGTATAACACTGGTGCACCATGGTATATAAGTAGGTTTCTCGTTCGTTTAAAGCATTAAGCCCTCATTTTTCCCAAAACGAACCCAATTTCATATATTTTTTATTTATTTTGGACAATGTGGCAGGGAATTGAAACGCAAACACAGGTTGTCTCCCCCTATTGCGTGGCATTGTAACCGCATTAGTGTAGTTGACTGTACTACAGCCTGTCTCCCTGGGTCGTGGAGGCCTCCCTGTCATCACTAGTCTACACCTAGTTAATAAGCCCTATGAGATGAACTGGGTTAAAATGCAGACATTCAATATTCCGCTGCCTTGTTTTAATTTTCTCTTGGTCATTTACCGATTGTTTTAAACGATTTCAAAACAACTTCCACTTTAACGTCCCTTTTAATGGTAAGCTTGATTTAGTCTTGATTTAGTCGTTTGATAACTGTAAACAGTAACTGTAAACTGATTTGCACAGCTTGATAGTAGCTACAGCCTATTTTTCCTGTAGGGTGTTGCTACTCCTCGAAGCTCCAGACTGGCATCACTGTGCAACAGGTCAGACACTGGTGATGGCACCTGACATGGCACTGGTATTGGCACTCAGAACTGGTGACATGGCACGCAGGACTGGTATTGGCACTCAGGACTGGTGACATGGCACTCAGGACTGGTATTGGCACTCAGGACTGGTGACATGGCACTCAGGACTGGTGACATGGCACACAGGACTGGTGACATGGCACTCAGGACTGGTATTGGCACTCAGGACTGGTATTGGCACTCAGGACTGGTGACATGGCACGCAGGACTGGTATTGGCACTCAGGACTGGTATTGGCACTCAGGACTGGTGACATGGCACTCAGGACTGGTGACATGGCAAACAGGACTGGTGACATGGCACTCAGGACTGGTGACATGGCACTCAGAACTGGTGACATGGCACACAGGACTGGCATGACCTCTAAACCAACCGTGCCCGCTCCTCTTTGTTGTCTGTGCTTGGGCAGCGCGTGTTTTGGAAAATCTGCATTAGCCCGAGAATGCAGGACCTTCCTCTCTCGCGCTCGGAAATAAACATCCGCGCTTATTTAAAAATCAAATCGGTAAACACAATGTGCAACGGAAGGACGAGACGCGGGGGGAAATTACTCACTCTTTCCTTATTAATACACCCCCCCTCATTATTCATCATGTGCACCTTTGGTGTGGTTTCAGAGACCCGGTGCGATTATATCTAGAAGATTCACCGGTTCGTGTGGCTTGTCCCACCGCTATGTGAAGTATAAAAGTCTTCAGATATAACTCAACCCCCCCCCCCCCCCCCCCCACCCCGCTTTTAATTTCCTGCAAAGCTCAATATTTAGATTGCACTCCTCTAATTGGCAGTGAGATGAACTGTTGGACCCTAAATTTGCGTCAGTGCCTCTTGCTTTCTCTTTCTCTCCCACCCTAAAGGCCAAGTGCTTGTTTAGTATCTCAGTGTCGCCACAGCAACGGGAGGGACAGAGGGGGTCTTTCATGATTATAACATTGCTCTAAGAGACAGTAGAAAGCTTGGGGACTCTTAAATTCAGCGCCGTTTTGGTCCCAACGTCCACACAGAGGAGACGAGGGGATTTGTGGGGTGAAGGTGAGGAAGATGACATGACCCGTGGAATTATTCAGCAAGATCTCCACCAAGCGTTTCAAAAAGCATATTGAGCTTGGCACAGTCAAATCTATTTTTGTAGCTTTACTTTAAGTTATACAAGTGTCAGGTGACCCAGGTCAGTTATCCAGGTGACCTTTTGAGGTCACAGCACCCTGCTTGTTTGTACATCTGCCATGTTTACTGTTTTGGGGTTGCGTGTGATGGAGCAGCCTCTTTACAGGCTGTGGCATTTCACGACCAAGTCACAGATATCTTGGGTCATGTGAGAGGGGCCCTTTTCCCCACTAGGACTATGTATATATGACTGATAACTGGAGAGCTGAGTTGCTATTTCAAAGGCCTGTAGAAGGTGTTACTTTAGATTTATCATCACTGACTCTCATGTATAGAGTGACAGTCTGACTGAATTTCAAATTCCAGGTCATCTTGTTTTAGTTTACCAAACTGAGTGCTTTGTAGCTGTAAACATGGCAAACCAGTCTTCACATTTCAGAAGCCAGTTTCAGTCAGTCATGGCTGGGAGCAGAATAAACAGGCATGACTTTCCCTAGCTCAGCATATGCAGTAAAATGTCTGGGCTGATAGCTTCAGAGCACAGTTACCCCAACATATCCTGAATGACAAGGCAACAGTTTGTTTTTGTCTTTAAGACAAAGTTGCACCTTAGTTGCACTGTGAAACAGCTCCTGGTACCTTAACATACATCCTCCAATGAGACACTTTTTGTCAAGTCATTCGCCTGCTTCTTGTGAAATTGTTGCCAGACCAACTGAACCGGGTAAATATAGTCCAACACAACTAACCATAACCCTTTATATAAATAGCTTGGAGACTGTGAATTTCTGCTGAACAATACTTTTTTGCTGAGCAAATAAATAAAAATATATGGCCACCATCTGCAGTATTTTGAATTCAGCTGCAAGCAAGCCTTGTGAACAGTGCTTCTTTTGTTGAGCAGATGAAAGCAGTTATGAGCAAATAAAAACTAAGACTCGTCTTTGCAGTGTGAAGCCTTATCATTTTTGTGTGTTTTGGAAGGGAATGTATTTATGTATAGTATCTTAATTTCACCTTTAAACACATAACTGTGGTCAGCAGAACGCCTTCAGGAAGTACATAAGCCCACAGGACGTAGACACAGGAAATCAACGTTTCCATGAGAAACGGGGTCACCTGCAGGGTCACCAAGAGTGGCAGGGACCTGTGAGCCACACAGCTGTCTAGTTTCAGTGTCAGCTGCCATCTTTATCTCTATAAGGTGTCATCCTCCTTACCACCCTGAGACATACCATATTTGCAAAACCAAGGTGGCACTGTGCTATTGTATGTGTGTCCTTGTCTGATGGAGGTGTCCTCTGCCTGAAGCACGGGGGTCTGATGGAGGTGTCCTCTGCCTGAAGCACGGGGTCTGATGGAGGTGTCCTCTGCCTGAAGCATGGGGTCTGATGGAGGTGTCCTCTGCCTGAAGCACGGGGGTCTGATGGAGGTGTCCTCTGCCTGAAGCACTGGGGTCTGATAGAGGTGTCCTCTGCCTGAAGCACGGGGTCTGATGGAGGTGTCCTCTGCCTGAAGCATGGGGTCTGATGGAGGTGTCCTCTGCCTGAAGCATGGGGTCTGATAGAGGTGTCCTCTGCCTGAAGCACGGGGTCTGATGGAGGTGTCCTCTGCCTGAAGCATGGGGTCTGATGGAGGTGTCCTCTGCCTGAAGCATGGGGTCTGATGGAGGTGTCCTCTGCCTGAAGCACTGGGTCTGATGGAGGTGTCCTCTGCCTGAAGCATGGGGTCTGATGGAGGTGTCCTCTGCCTGAAGCACGGGGTCTGATGGAGGTGTCCTCTGCCTGAAGCACGGGGTCTGATGGAGGTTGCAGAAGGGGGCCCTTGTTTTTTCTTTGCGTGCTTTGTTAACTTCTCAAACATTTGTCTGCAAATTTACAATCAGCTTTCTCCATGATGAGACCAGGAGGTAATACCCTAGGTGGACGTTAGCGCTCAGCTAACCGAAGCATCGTTTCCTTTGTGTGGCAACAATATTGCATTCTTCAATAATCTTGAACTTGGGAGCTGTAAAATATATAGTGCAATATAGGAAGGCGCGAAAGAGGCCCGAAGAACAAGTGGTGATTTAAGCAGCTAATCCGACTCTGCTGTCCTTGGGCTGATGTCATCAGTTTGGGTCAGCAGTAAAGAATAGCTGTTACCTCATATCCAGGCCTGGTGCGCTCTGACACTCTGGGCCGACTGGGGGAAGGCCACAGTGAGATCGCTCTGTGTCTGTGGGAACAGGGCGACTGAGTCATACCTCGTCACAGTGGTCATCATCATAAACGGCATCATCATGATGGAAAGCATGAACGTGGTCTGTGCATCCTGGTTTGACATGAATAGCATATCCGCCCCCCTCCCCCACTCCTCTCACAAGTCTGGCTTGTTTTTCCACACAGATAAATGTCCAGTGTCTTCACAGAGTTTCCACGTGGGGACACGTTGAAAATCACAGCCAGTTTGGGGCTGGCGGTACTTATCACCTTTGAACCCTTGAACTTTGACTGTTCTCTGTCTCCTCGGCCATGCTCTTCAGTCGGTAAACGTACTGCGTATTAATAGTCCAGACAGTTAAAGAGCAAGGTTAATAATACTGGCCTGGGCTCCATGTGTTCAGCTATTGTTGGCTAAGCTAAACACCAACACAGTTAAACACAGTGTATTTATAATCCTGTGCCTCAGAGCTGTGGATGAAAAGAACCTATTTTCTGTCCACGTTGTTGTAAGTTGAGTGAAGATAGCATTTTGGCATTGTTACAGCATAAAGGTTAGTGGCTTCAGTTGGCGGTCAACCTCTGGCTAATGTTTGGGCTAGCCTTTACTGAGACTACCGAGGAAGATTCTCAGATAAGATGACCTTATGTGTGAAAAGGTCACAGATATTTGTAAGGTTTTCCTGGTGATGTGGGTAAATTCATTTATATAAATACAGGATTGATATTACACTTTGGGCGTACTGTTTGTGAACCTCAAGTTATGACATTTGTCTAGACTTTGTGTAATTTATGAAACAATTCACAATCTCTATTATTCCTTTATGACACTTCAATTTATTTTATGTCTAAAACACACTAAAGCCTTAGATGAAATAGGCTTTGATACATATACAAAAAAAAACCCTCAGATGGAGGACGGAAATGTGTGTGTCTGTTTCTACTGTCGGTGTTCACATGGTTCTGTTGTTTGTTTCTATGACCACAGGCCTCATGAAGATTAAAGAAGCAAAAGATGTTGAGGTCAAGCTGAACGAGGTGGAGAGTCTACTGAAGAACACCATCAACATGCCATGGAAGGTAAGCGCCCCCTAACATTGGATGCCAGCACTGCAGGATGGCGAAAAGTCTGCCCATGGTCATTATATGGTCATTCATAATGTAAAACACTTTTCGATTTTAAAAATAATAATTTAATGTAGTATGCACATTGTTCTACATTCAAATGGTAATAACATATGTCTGAATTCAACCATTTCCAAAATGTTTTGGTAACTACTTTTGACTAGTTATGAGGAAGAAGGGGTGTAAACTGGTTCTGGAAATATGGAAGTGAAGTCTAAGAATGTCCTAAGACCTTGCTAATGCTATTCGGTTTCTTCAGTTCTGCAGGTCCGAGGTTGTCTTAACGTTCTTTGAACGGTCACCGCTAGATCAAGTGCTGAAGAATGACAACATCCACAAGATACAACCATGTTTTCAGAGCCCAGTCAAGATCTCAGGTATGTGAAGCCCGTGTCTGTCAGCAGGTTCTGTAGGTCTTTTGGGAGGTTGGTCCCTTGGTGTATGCTTGACTGTGCTTGTCAAGCATACTTCCTTTAACTTCCTTTAAATCTACTGTTTTAATCATGCTTCCTATTTTAGATTTTATTGTGTTTGTTTCTTTTTTTTAAATTTTTTTATGTTTAAGTCTAACATTTTATTTTTACTGTTCTTATCTTTGCTCCCCCCCTTTAGATCTTATTTACTTTTTATTATTTTATTTACTGTACTTTTTACATTCTATGTTATTTTATTATATATTTTTCTTTATATATGTGATTAATTTCTTAAATCTATTGTTTTACATTTTCTGTGTTTTCTTTTCATTTGTAAAGCACTTTGAATGACCATTGTGTATGAAAGGTGCTATATAAATAAACTTGCCTTGCCTTGTACCACCATCCCTGGCGCTCCAGTAAAATTGGAATTTCTGCAGCCTGTGTTGTAAAAATATTGTGAAAAACTCATGAGCATAACTTTCAGTGGGAGCACTTGGAAATACTCAGAAAAAGTAATTATCTAATAAACTATGGACATTCCTATTAAAGTAATTACATTTGTTTACATGTGTTTTTTTTTACAGAAATTATGAGGTCTAATGGATTTTGTTTGGCAAACACAGAG
This sequence comes from Brachyhypopomus gauderio, assembly GCF_052324685.1. Lineage (NCBI taxonomy): Eukaryota > Metazoa > Chordata > Actinopteri > Gymnotiformes > Hypopomidae > Brachyhypopomus > Brachyhypopomus gauderio. Next base: position 18,662,927 of record NC_135217.1, on the reverse strand, counting down.
ACTATAGTATTTGATGAGAATGTTCCACAAGATAAGGAACGACCCTCTTCCACAGATTCAGCCCAACACTCGTGAGTGTCTTCTTTTCTTTTCATATACTACACTTCCCACGATACATTTGGCATCTCATTCATATAATCTAGTTTCAATTGGGATCACACATGACTACAGACCAGTATTTCATCATAAATTGTACTAATTTCTCTTTATTTACAGTACAATAGACAGGCATGCACCTAAGGAAAGATAGTGACCCCCATAACCACTTGTTTTACATTCCTTGAAAGCAGAGGTTTATCCTACACAGGAAGTAGCTCCAACACTTCCTTCCTTGGGTGTGGGAAGGAAACTCAGGAATGAAACCCGAGACCCAACCTTAGGGACCTCTGTACTAATGACATTTTACACATAGATACACACGCACACACACACACACACACACACACACACACACACACACACACACACGCACACACACACACACACACACACACACACACACACACACACACACACACACACACACACACAAACAAAACTGTATCATGCCCAGAAAAGGGGAAGAATGTATTGTTTACAAGCCGCTTATTCATGTTGTTTTTCTAACTGAATGAATGAGCACATTTCTAACCACAGGCAGTTACTATAGTCCACTCACAGAACATTGAACCACTTGTTAATATTACTTCACATCACCACGTTTCATCTCTGAACCAGATGGGTATGTCTGTCAGTTTGACACTGATTAAAATGCCATGAGCCATGACTCTGTGTGGCAAGGCCTGAAAGAGACTTGGGAAGCCATCGAAAATTGTTCAGTACCAGAAACACCTGTAAATATTAACATCTTAATTCTTTCACCCATATAGGTACGATGATGATGGAAAAGAGTGTGTGTCTATTGAGCAGGACTTCAGTGATGATGACCAAGAGGCCTATGTCACCAACCTCTCTTACTACCATCTCGTGCCCTTCGAGACAGAACTCTTGGAGTGAGTGGGCACATTTATTGCTTGCATGGACATTGACAAAGGAAGCTTGGAACATTCGGCTCACTCCAGGCCCACTCTGGGCTCACTCTGGGCCTACTCCAGGCCCACTACTCTGGGCCCACTCTGGGCCCACTCTGGGCCTGCTCCCAGTGGCCTCCAGCTATGGATGCACGTCGTACATCTGCTCTAAGAGCTGCTACACTTTGATGCTGGCTAACAGTGTTCTAAATGGCTGATAGGGCTGTACACAGATGGGCCTTTATGCCTAAGTCAAGCTGTTCCAGCTCTTCCCCACGTGCCTCTGCACATAGCCTTAAGTCCCAGTAGACGTCCTGGTCTGGGCAAGCACGGACTCTGCTGTGGACTCCCTGCAATTAGACACTGTGGAGCCATGACATACTCATGGTGAAACGGCACGTCAAATGACCAAGTCCTCATTTCTGCACACGAATCCATATGAAGTTCTGAACGATGCGATGGCAGCACGTGTTGGGGTGCACGTGTTGAACGGTGTTCAGGACAGGATCACTGCCATTACTCCTTCTCTCAGATGGCAACAGGAGACCACAGCGCACCTCCCACATGGACGGAGAGCAGGATTAAACCACTGGGAAAATGGCAGCTGAGATCTTCTGGAAGGCAACGGGAAGATCTTGACTTGGGGTTCATATCGATCAGAGTCTCCCACCAAAGAATGCACATTTGGTGGTTTTCCAGTCTACAACCTAACAAGAGATTTTGTTTGCCATAGTTTATGTATAAGTAAATAAGAATACAGTAATAATACAGTAATTAAAATGCAGGTGATGAATCCTTCTCTGTGCTAAATAGCCAGTACCAGAAATTCTAGTTTCCTTGGAGAGCAGAAGAGGCCACAGCCTGTATTCTTATTGTGGGAGAACTGCTTCAGCTAAGAGCCAGTCATCATCTTCTAGCCAAACAAATAAGGCCTTGTGAAGAGATGGGACTTAGCAGTCTTGCTCATTCATGCATACTGTGTGCAACAAATCAGACTCCACAGTGAAACTGGATTATATCTAGATGTCACTTTTGAAGTCCTGCCATTGGTTGAGACAGCTCATCAATCAGCAGCGAGCCCAACGTCTCTTACGGTGGAGGTGGAGGCGGTGCGTAGAGGGACTTTATTTCATTATTTAGAGTCCTGGGACTGTTTACCTGGTGCCCTAAAATTAACACAGTGAATTTAATATTGACCGTTTTAATGGGCAATGAAAAAACCTCCACAACACTAGATGGTTTGTTATGGGCTTTTCTAGAATGACAGTAGAATTCACAAGATGTCTTACCTGTTTATTGTTTACACAACAAATATGTTTCCATATTTGGTCTGAAGTTCTGTAGTGTTTTTGCCTTTGTTTATACCTTAGGATTTTATCTGCACCCTATATAAAAAAGGGTGTGAAAATCCTTGTGTGGTAGAAACACACTCAGTTTATTTAAAATGAGGAAATTTAGTATTGGTTATAAGTTGCAGAACAATAATATTTCATCATGAAAGTAATTTTAACTGCATGTGTACATAATGTTTACTAAGATGACTGTGGCTGTGAAATAGCTTCTAATGAGGGTGCTTTCTGTGGCTCACCCCACCTCACGAGAAGGAAGAAATATATTTTGACATGTGGGAACAATAAGAGGAGACCCACAGGAGTCAGCTGTGGAATGCTTCATGCTTCATTCCTCCCATGCAGCTGTTCGTGTTGCACTGCAGGAGTGCGGATACGTTTATTCAAAGATTATGAATTGGAGGATAATCCCTGTGCTGCCTATTTGTGGCGTGCCATTCATTGAGAGACTGTGGATTGTAGCAGAGCTTTGTGTTAGTGTCTTGAATGTTTTCACACAACTCCTCGTCTATGCACTCTCCGCCAGCCCCTCTCTAGATCTACTTGGTAATGCAGTCATGTTTTCTGTGCAACCCGTGAGAAAGTTTCGCTCATTCACAGCAGGCCGAATCGAGAACTTGCGTTTTCTCTTGATGGTTCAGGTCGCAGTGTGACGCTGGTGTGTGCGAGGAAGGATGAGACACAACTAGCGTCTTTGCGATGCACACTTAACATTTAATGAAACAACAACACGCAAAGTCCAGCACTAGCGGAGCAAGCACGCTGACGCGATGTTTGCACAGGCATGAACTTTAGACAAAGACGAGCACACGACACTGCGCGAACGCACATTAAATAGGTGAGTTACACAGACCCACGTGACCTCGAGACAAGGCACAGGTGTAACAAACGAACACGCTCACAAACAACCCACACCCACGGAAGTACAAACATGGACATAACAGCACGCAGACGACGTCATGACACGCCCACAGGGAAGGGTCCGGAGCCTTCACCGTGACAGAACCCTCCGCCAGGGGCTCGCTACTCCCGGAGCGTCCCGCGCAGCTGGGAAGCCCCGAACCAACACCGACGGTGCAGGTCCGGAGCCGCCGGGATCACGAGCCTCCGAGAGCCGTCACCCCCGACGGCGGGAACCGCCGCGAACAGCTCTAGCACACCCTCCCTGGGAAGACAGGGGAGAAAACATTAAACAATGGCACGCTGACAAACACACACACAGGCACATGAAACACAAGAGGAACGAACGGGAAAAGGAAATTAGGGAGACACAGGGGAATAGACAAACATATAGGGACAGGCAGCCATGGCATCGCTCCGGCTGCCTGCCAAAGCGCACACGGTGGCGCTATCCCTCCAGGGAAAGCAGGCTGGGCGGGCGCGGCAGGCGGAACAGGCAGCGGAGTCCCTCCTGGAGGCTTAGACGCCGCAGGCGGTACAGGCTGCGGAGCCTCTCTGGTCCTAGGGTTCCGACTCCGCGCGCGCGTTGTGCCGCTCGGGGCTCCCGCTGGCCTTGCTGCAGGGGGCTTCCCTCGGGGAGCTTTAGTCCTCCCTCTGGGCGCAGCTGGAGTCCTGGCTTTACGCCGCCCGCCGGCTGGTGTCCACGGCGGCTCCAAGGGCACGTGACGCACCCACCTTGGAGCGCTGGCTACACCAGGACTCCCCTGCTCTCTTGGAGATGCCTTCGCCTCGCCCCCTGACGTCTCCATCTCCTCCTCGCTCTCGGAGACGCTCCGACCCAGCGACATGGATTCCTCCGGGGTCGGGCAGCGGGACCAGGCCATGCTGCTTGCCGCTGAGGAGGACCGGGGTACCTCCTTCTTGAGGTGCACCGTACTCCCCGAACGTCCCGAGACGCTCTCCACCCCCTCGCTCTCGTCCTCACTCCCGAAGGGTGATGAACACACAGACGGAGAGCGGCTGGCGTCCTCCCCCTCTCCGTAGTATACGGTAGGAGCCGAGAATACGGAAGGGGGAGGACTGACGTCGACCTCCCCTTCGTGTCGCTCTGCGGAGAACGTGTGGCTGGAGGGAAGAGAGCTGGTGTCCTCATCACCCTCCCCGTAGTCTAGAGTAGACTCGGAACACACCGATGGGGGGTATGCCTCGTCGTCTCCCTCCGCCTTGCCGTAGTCCAGGGTGGCTTCTGAACACTCCGACGGGGGGTAGGTCTCGTCCTCCTCCTCGCCTGGAGAGTCCGTTTCCCCGAACTCATCCTCGGGAGGGGTGAGGGACAAGGCGCCCGTACCCACCAGAAGTGGCTCACCGGTCTCCTCCTCCTCGGGGAAGACCGGGAGAAGTGCGCTGTCTTCCTCTCCTTCACAGGTGCCCGTTGCACGGGGTGGCAGTTCCACAGACGCGGGGGAATCTCTCTCCTTCCACACGCGCCTCGCGGTCTGGCGGAAGTGTTCCGCTGTCTCTGCATCCTCCGCGTCCTGCGCCGCGCGGAGCATGTATGCGCAGAACGGGTCCTGCTCCATTGTCTGCACGGCGACGGGGACATCGCGCCGCCGCACTGGGGAAGTACCGTGGTGATGTCGGTTTTTCTTCCCCTTTGCACGCTTGGCGTATCCGGGCATCTGTAACGGCTCGTCTTTCTGTGACGCTGGTGTGTGCGAGGAAGGATGAGACACAACTAGCGTCTTTGCGATGCACACTTAACATTTAATGAAACAACAACACGCAAAGTCCAGCACTAGCGGAGCAAGCACGCTGACGCGATGTTTGCACAGGCATGAACTTTAGACAAAGACGAGCACACGACACTGCGCGAACGCACATTAAATAGGTGAGTTACACAGACCCACGTGACCTCGAGACAAGGCACAGGTGTAACAAACGAACACGCTCACAAACAACCCACACCCACGGAAGTACAAACATGGACATAACAGCACGCAGACGACGTCATGACACGCCCACAGGGAAGGGTCCGGAGCCTTCACCGTGACACGCAGAGCATACAAATAGCAGAATAATACAGAGCACATCCATTTACATAAACGAAACACAGCATTTAATATTTGAAATTCTCGCTGTAATGTCAAAATGTAAACAGTGTTTGGCAGCCACGCGATGCTGGATCTTTTTAAATCGTCTTTTATCTCTTCGACTTTATAATTCATGATCCCAGCAGGTTAGGCGTCCACTAATCGGACCTGGAGAGGAGCCAAACATTCCAATGAGACTCTGGGGTCCTGCTGCGTGCTCTGCGGGCGCTGCTGTCTCGCGCTGCTCTCGCGAGCGCAGCTGACGCTGCAGTTTATGCAACGCTGCGTGTGAGCTATAAAGAAGCTCCACTTCAACTATATTTGCTTATGCGTTAATCCCTCGAAACGAAGGCGACAGCTCATTTCTTTAAAACGTTAGCGGTATTGTTTCCGTTTAATCACCCTATCGATGATAATTTAAGGAACGTGGCCACTTTATGTATTTAAATGACCTCCGTATCCAATTGAAACATTTAAATGAGATCTAGGTAGAGTTGTTGACTTTTTAAAATTCTAACTGTTTATTAGGGGCTGCTGTGAAGCACCGAGTCAAGACCAAAGCGTTGAGATGCACATTCGCACAAGAGTGTGTCTGACTTTAGTTTTATTTGGTTTAATTTATCGTGACATAGGATATTTATTTTTCTAAGCATAAATATAATTAGCATGCATATGCTGCATGAACCTGATGTTTTGCAATAAAGTGAAACAAATTCTTTTTTTTGGATGGAGTAATGTCTAGAAGAATGCATATTCTCCTTGCTAACTAATGTGTTGATGCTTCTTGAACTTGTCTTGTGTCTTTAGTGATTATTTTGAGTAATATGCTATTAAATCTTGTTTTGTAATTATTATTTTTTGCTTTATATTTGTACTTATGTTGATGTTAACGTAGGAACAATTTAATGAGAAATTTTCTTGAAATTCGACATCAAAGATTTATGAAACCATAATAAACCTATATTAATCAAAATGCACAATGCCCATTGATGTCTCATGTTTCGTTGTTTAAAAAAAACAAACAAATAAATAATTTATTTATTTATTCACTATGATATTTAGCTGATGAGTTTTAGGAATGAATGATTATATCGATCAGTTAATTGTGCTCTGTAAGACCTCTTTTACTGAGGAAAAACTTGATCTTGCTGCAATAATAAACATCGAATGTGATCTGGAGATCACAAAACACTTTATATGCAGTATGGTTTGACCACAAAGTTGTGTTTAAAACCATCCAAATATCACTGTTATGTGTATTTAATGGTATCAACTAAACATCACTGTTTTTATCCTCTTATTTTAGCAAGATAATACATTTTTGCAGCATGACATCAGCATTACATGAATATAATATCTGTTATTTCATTCATAATAATAAGAGTTATTTCATTCATCTTCTAAACCGCATAATCCAGTTCATGGTCACAAGAGGGCCAGAGTCTATTCCATCAGCACAGAGTGCAAGGTAGGAACCATCTCTGGGCAGGGCATAATTCATCAACACACACACACACACACACACACACACACACACACACACACACAGCTAGAACAGGAACCAAGCTCAGGTCACCCTGCTGTACCGCACCAATGATAACCATCATCAGTGGCTAATCGGGAGATTCGGGAGGATTCCCGATGGGCCGGCTCATGTCAATCTCTAGTTTGGGCCGATTGGAAGGGAAAAATAATTTTGGGCCGGATTTGGGCATGAAACTCCCGGGCTGAAAAAGGGGCCCACTCCGGCCCTGACCATCATATTACCATGAACAAAAACAGTTCAAATAGCATATGTTACTGTGGATTGTTTTATTACAGAAGAGCTTTACCGAATGTATGAAACAATTGCTGACTAGACACAAAAGTGATAGGGTTATTCATTCTGCATAGGAAAGTCAGTATGTGACTGCGTGGGAATGATAATGTAGCAAGTGTTGCTACAATATGTTAATATCTGAGGGGGTGGGGTTAATATCTGAAAACGAATAACGCTCCTCAATACTTTTATGCTATGCTCCTTCAACTTTTATTTTGAAAATACGGGAGCAATACGTTCCGCGGTTGTAGTTTCTGTCTTCATAGGACTTCGCACTATGGATGACCAAACAACTCCTGTTCGCCAGCAGCACCTTTTGAACGTTAACAAGCTGCACCGACACTTGTTGGGCAGACTTCACAGCGTCTCAGAAAACACGGTGCTGTCTGTGCGGCAATACAGGTATGCGCTTAATGAACATACAGGAGACGCATCACCTACATTCTACCTGTTTAGACGGGACTGAAAGTTGTGGTTTGCTGTTTTCTGCAGTTCTGGTCAGTCCAACCCAACGTTTTTACTTCAGACTCCAGATAAAGGTTATGTGCTCAGGAAGAAGCCCCCTGGCCCTTTGCTTCCTGGGGCCCATAAGGTTGGTCAGGATCGTAGTGTTTCACCTGTGGTACCAAATGTTCTTAACAGTTGATGTTACTGTATTGTTTTCCTGGTGAAACGCTGAGTTAATGCATTTTTGTACATGATAAGTACAAACGAAACGACATTTAAGTTGTCTTAAATAGGAACAAATTCGCAGGTTTGGACTTTGACATATAGTTGCATAAATCTGTCAAAGTGCATTTCTCAGTTTTACCGCTAGAGGGAGACATCGTCAAGGATAATTCAGTTTAGGCGGGTGAAAAGACTGATTACCGGTCATATTGTTCTATAGATAACGTGAAAATCAGCTAGATGTTGTCCAGATGTGTCATTTGGAGCATTTATGGACAAATTATGTTTTTTTCCCAAGCATGTTTGTTTTCTTGTGTGTGTGTGTGTGTGTGTGTGTTACAGGTGGACAGGGAATATGCGGTACAGAAGGCCCTACATTCTGCTGGGTTTCCTGTTCCCCGGCCGGTTCTGTACTGTTCAGACACTGACGTCATTGGCACTGAGTTCTACGTCATGGAGCACGTGCAGGTACAGCTTTACTTAAAATCATGACACTTGAGCTCAAGTATGCAACACACCTGTTGATACTGTCAACTGTGGGCAAAATTCACAAATGGATTGCTGGGCCACAGCCAAGGTCTCTTTAACCTTGTGTGTGTGTGTGTGTGTGTGTGTGTGTGTAACAGGGACGTATATTCCGAGACCCGCGCCTCCCGGGCCTCTGTGCCGCTGAGCGGGGTGCCCTGTACGTGGCCGCCGTTGAGGTGCTAGCTAGACTTCACTCTGCTGACATCGCTGCGCTTGGACTTGTGGGATACGGGAAAGGGGCCGGCTACTCTAAGAGACAAGTGAGCTCTCGCTGTTCATTGGCCGACCTTTATCAGCTGACCTGGGGCAACAACCTGTGTTCTAAACAAACTGGATTTGCCAAGGCAGTTTGGCAAGCGTTTGATTGAAGAACACTGTGCCAGTATGAACAAATCCTGCAGGGCTCTAAAATCTGGGTCGTTTGATCATCTGCTATTTCTTTCACTCGGAGGGTTGACCATGACAGTCAGAACAACATGTCTACTGACTAATGCTTTCATTGCCCTCACATTAGCTAGCTGTTGTCATTAGCTTTACGATAGCGCTGACTGTCTTCCTCTGTGAACCGTTACCTTCATCTAGGTGTCCACCTGGACAAAACAGTACAGGGCCTCGGCGCACAGGAGCATCCCGGCTATGGACAGCCTTTCTGATTGGCTGAGCAGCAATGTTCCATCCAATGACGATGAAGTGGCCCTTGTTCATGGTGACTTTCGGATCGATAACCTGATCTTCCATCCGACAGAGGTACAGCTCAGTGACCGAACGCCATCACGTGTGCAGGCGTCTAATCTCACTTTGGCAATTTCATAACAAGAATCCCGATCCTTTACATGCACAAAAGTATAAGAGGATGGTGTCGGCTCTCATGCCAATAGGCATGAACACATGTATATCAGCCACCCATAAAAGAAATCTCTCCTGTGATCATTACAAGCATTGCAATGAAAGTAGACGACACACTATTACATATGTTGTTTTATATCATTGCATCCATTTGACTGTTGTGCCATAAAAAGTCTTATTATCCTGTTTGTTTGCTTGTTTAATGCTGTGTTTAGTTTATTATATTGTGTGTTGTGTGTTCATGTGCTGTGGTTCTCCATACAGGCCCGCGTGCTGGCAGTACTGGACTGGGAGTTGTCCACGACTGGCCAGCCTACCGCAGACCTGGCCTACTTCCTCATGCCGCACTACTGCCCCTCCCACATCGGTGTCATCAGCACTCTGGGTGGAGTTTCAGGAATAGAGGGTGGGGCCTCCTCTTTAGTCTACTATTTTCAGCCAATCATCATTTATATGCAAACTAACTGTTGGCCTATGTGGCTAAGTTTACCAAATTTGAATTGTGGGAGGAGCTTGGAGTGATGTGCTGCTTCCACAGAGGGGTGATTGCAGAGTTGTGACTGTGATGTGCGTGCGAATCCGGAATATTCTAGTCAAGAAGGGCAGGATTGTGGGTCTCTGCGGTTCTGGAGATGGTGCTTCTCTGTTTGGACAGGTGTTCCTCCTCCAGGGGAGCTGATCTCCATCTACTGCCACTGTCGTGGGATACCGCCATCTCTTCCCCATCAGAGTTTCTTCATTGCCTTGGCGATGTTCAAAATGGCCTGCATCGCACAGGTACCCCCAGATGGCTGTTAGTTATCTTGAACTGATCTTCCTCTTGCTGGGAGATAAGCTACGTTAGAAAACACACCCACACACACACATACACACATACTAGGGGTTATTGCTGTCTGGCTGCCCGTGTTTTCTATTCGTGTTGGCCCATGGGAGTGTTGGATAAGATAAGCCACCTCCTCCCATGCACTCAGAATGCATTCATGTATACTACAGAGTACAGATCACACATGATAACCTATTATGTTAAAATCATTATCACAACATACAGTGGGGAAAATAAGTATTTAGTCAGTCACCAATTGTGCAAGTTCTCCCACTTAAAAAAGATGAGAGAGGCCTGTAATTGACATCATAGGTAGACCTCAACTATGAGAGACAAAATGTGAAAAAAAATTGAGAAAATCATTTTGTCTGACTTTTAAAGAATTTATTTGCAAATAATGGTGGAAAATAAGTATTTGGTCACCTACAAACAAGCAAGATTTCTGGCTGTCACAGACCTGTAACTTCTTTTTTAAGAGGCTCCTCTTTCCCCCACTCATTACCTGTATAAAAGACACCTGCCCACAACCTCAAACAGTCACACTCCACTATGGTGAAAACGAAAGAGCTGTCGGAGGACACCAGAAACCGAATTGTAGACCTGCACCAGGCTGGGAAGACTGAATCTGCAATAGGCAAGCAGCTTGGTGTGAAGAAATCTACTGTGGGAGCAATAATCAGAAAATGGAAGACCTACAAGACCACTACTAATCTCCCTTGATCTGGGGCTCCACGCAAGATCTCAGCCCGTGGGGTCAAAATGATCACAAGAACGGTGAGGAAAAATCCCAGAACCACAAGGGGGGATCTAGTGAATGACCTGCAGAAAGCTGGGACCAACGTTACAAAGGCTACCATCAGCAACACACTACGACGCCAGGGACTCAGATCTTGCAGTGCCAGACGTGTCCCCCTGCTTAAGCCAGTCCATATCCAGGCACGTCTGAAGTTTGCTAGAGAGCATTTGGATGTTCCAGAAGAGTATTGGGAGAATGTCATATGGTCAGATGAAACCAAAGTAGAACTATTTGGTAAAAACACAACTCGTCATGTTTGGAGGACAGTGAATGCTGAGTTGCATCCAAAGAACACCATACCAACTGTGAAGCATGGTGGTGGCAACATCATGCTTTGGGGCTGTTTCTCTGCAAAGGGACCAGGACGACTGGTCCGTGTACATGAAAGAATGAATGGGGCCATGTATTGTGAGATTTTGGGTGCAAACCTCCTTCCATCAGCAAGGGCAATGAAGATGAAACGTGGCTGGGTCTTTCAGCATGACAATAATCCCAAGCACACTGCCAGGGCAACAAAGGAGTGGCTTCGTAAGAAACATTTCAAAGTCCTGGAGTGGCCTAGCCAGTCTCCCGATCTTAACCCCATCGAAAACCTTTGGAGGGAGTTAAAAGTCCGTGTTGCCCGCCGACAGCCCCAAAACATCACTGCTCTAGAGGAGATCTGCATGGAGGAATGGGCCAACATACCAGCAAACGGCTGTTTCTCAATTCAGGGGCTGCAGCCCACGAAGTGCGCATTTGTAGGCCGGTTACGTCACTGCGCCGCGACGAGGCTGTCCCAATTCGTGGACTCCTTCTTATGCGGCCGACGAATGTAGCCTTCAAAACCCCGAAAACGAAGGATGCATCTGAGTATCCTTCGCGTCCCACCATATCCCAGGATTCATTGCTCTATGAACAATAAACAGGCGGAGTCTAGTGTACGGGCCGAAGAATTCGTTTTTAAATGTCGGTATTTTTTAAATATGGACATTTATACTGCAATGAGATGCTAAATAACATGCCAGTTATTAATGATATTGCAGGTAAACATGTGCTTTGAGTATTTACTAAACGTTTATACGTAAAATTAACGTAAAAGTAACGTTTATAAAAATACATTGAATTTTGTTATGAAGTTATACTTCCCGTCAAACGTGAATACATGTTCAACGCATTTTCTTTTAGGCATTTGTGGGTGATGTGATATTTGTCGGACAGCTCGTGTTAGCGACGTATGTAACGTATGAAACGGGGCAGAGCGTGGTCACGCAAACATACGTCTTGCGAAGACTAGACTGTCTCATTTAACAGCCGTGAGATGCAGCCTACCCTGCCTTCGAAGTGTGTGGCCACCGTGGGCTGCGGTCTACGCGGTCTACGTAGGCTGCAGCCCCTGAATTGAGAAACAGCCACAGTGTGTGCCAACCTTGTGAAGACTTACAGAAAACGTTTGACCTCTGTCATTGCCAACAGAGGATATACAACAAAGTATTGAGATGAACTTTTGTTATTGACCAAATACTTATTTTCCACCATTATTTGCAAATAAATTCTTTAAAAGTCAGACAAAATGATTTTCTCAATTTTTTTCTCACATTTTGTCTCTCATAGTTGAGGTCTACCTATGATGTCAATTACTGGCCTCTCTCATCTTTTTAAGTGGGAGAACTTAAGCACAATTGGTGACTGACTAAATACTTATTTTCCCCATTGTATAAAGAGCAATGATTGTGTATTTCAAAAAATTCCCTTCTGTCCTGTTGTGTGTGTGTGTGTGTGCGTGTGTGTGTGTTGGGTAGGGTATCTATGCGCGGTATCTGCTGGGGAATGCAAGTGCTCCTGATGCCGCCAAATTCGGGGAGAGCGTGGAGCCCTTAGCTCGTCTGGCTCTGAACATCGCCCTCAGGTCTCACACACCGCTCCACGCAGTACACCAGCTGCACTGCAGGGGGCGACATTGGGCAGATCCAAACGACCCTGCAGTCATTCAGTCACACCAAACCATGGCCATCTGCAGCCTGTATGGTTTAGGATTGTATGGGAAACGTCTGTGTCCTTCTTAACTGTGCTGTCTTTACATTCCCACGTGTTTGTATCTGTATTTAATTTGTGTTCTTCTCCTTTATTTTTGCAGTTCTAAATTGGCCGTGCCTGTTTCTGATAGGCTGTTCCTCCAGTCCCCAAAAGGTCATGCCATCCTCCAGCAGGTCAAGGAGTTCATGAGACGTCACATCCTGCCCGCCGAGCAGGTCAGCTCCTGGGTCATCTCCATAGCAACACTACATCCCCAAGTGAATCATGGTTGTTACAGAAGGCTCATTGTTAAACATGTTTACAGGGTCGTATACGGTCTGTTGCTTCACACGGACACTGTGAAGCCACTACACAAGCTGAAGTTTTGTTGTCTGTTGTGCATTCGGGTCTTGAATCTGACTGGGTTCAGGACCGGTCCCGCGTTTTAAGTGGGTTCATTTAGATTTCCGAGTCGTCTCCATCATCCCTTACCCTGTACTTCCTGAAGTCTTCACGCTCTAAAGGCCCCTTTTAAAATGCTTCTGTGGGCAAAGGCACATATCCAGAATCCCGCAGCTCCAGCCTTTCAGGACCAGTCTTGAAGGACCTGCTGTCTCTGTTTCAGCACATAAAGGAATACTATGCCAAGAACACTGATGGTCCCCTGAGATGGCAAACACCTCCTGCGCTCGAGCAACTGAAAGTAAGTGATTGGACACAAGAATGTCTGCATTTGCCCCTGAGATTGTGTATATGTTGAATAGTAGTGTGTGTGTGTGTGTGTGTGTGTGTGTGTGTGTGTGTGTGTGTAGGCCAAAGCTCGTGCTGCAGGGCTATGGAATTTGTTCCTCCCTGTGATAAGTGGCCTGTCACAGCTGGACTACTCCTACATCGCAGAGGAAACTGGGCGCTGCTCTTACGCCCCTGAGGTCTTCAACTGCCAGGCCCCAGGTGTGTGTGTGTGTGAGAGAGTGAGGGAGAGAGAGATGAAAGACAGTGAAGGAGAGAGAGAGGGTAAGCTGCATATCTTAATCAAGATCAACATATATTTTGTTTCTTTTTATTGGGTATGTTCCAAATCCAAAATGCATTAACTGTTAGAAAAAATGTGAAAATTCTTTTTCTTTTCTTTTTTTTTTAAGTGTTATTAAAGATAAAAGAAGAAGCTAAGCTTTTATTCTCGTGGTAGAACTGCAGTGCCTTTTTGGGTCTCCTGCAGAAGGCGACATTAGTGACTTCTGTTCTTCTTGCTGTCAGTTCTCCTCATTCTTCTGCGAGACTTCAGGAATAAACAATAAACGTTGGTCTGTGTTGGTCTGAGAGGCCAGTGTGTTCTGTGTACACGCCATAGCAGCAACGAGTCGTATGCCGCGGTACCTGGCTAACTAGGGCACTCTGACACACCCCTGCTCTGCTTTACAATAACCTCCCATCCTGGAGGGCCTCAACGGGCAGGGCAGACTGGACCTCTTGCTGCTCCACCATCAGACGGGTGGGGTTGAGGTGGTGGTTTGTGTAGGGAACACGCTACGCTAGGACTGAAGTCTGAGAGTTCTGCTTCAGAGGAGCTGTAGACACGGGATGCAGAGCTGGAACAGGATGTCTAAATTGGGTTCACGCACATGAGTGTGGGGTTGAGGTTTTAGTTTGGTGTCATGCACCGTTGTTGTCTGGCTGTGAGAGAATAGGGGTGTAGGGAGGAATGTAAACTGGAAACGTTCTGAACACGTAACCTTCTGAGCTTTGTGATGGTGAGTACATTTTAACAGGCCATAATCAGGGCCAACTGAACATAATGGCATATTGGAACCCGTCAGTATTTTGGAAATTACAGACAAGAGGCAGATGTTACCAGCATCTCTTGGGTTTTAACATGTTTAGTTTGTTACAATATAGTAGATGATCTTGGTTCAGCTAAATTCCTTTGAGTGAATGTCTTCCAACTGGAGTGACACACCTGCAAGAAAAAAAAACATTTAGTAAAAATGGGTTCTGTGTGTTCTGGGTTCAGTAGGGGGTTTTACTGAGGTTGGGTTCTGTGGGTTCTGGGTTCAGTAGGGGGTTTTGACTTGCTGTTGCAGACTCGGGCAACATGGAGGTGCTGCATCTTTTTGGATCAGAAGAACAGAAGAAACGGTGGCTTGAACCCTTACTGAGAGCAGAGATCCGCTCCTGCTTCTGCATGACCGGTGAGGAGACACACACACACACACACACACACACTTCAGGGTGGGAAGCTCTACCTTGAACAAAAACACACATCTGCATGAGTACAGTTTGGCCCTGGTTCTTAGTGTCCATGTGGTGTGACGTAGGACTGAAGATATTCACGCTGCTGTAGTCCTGCTGGAGCGGACACATGAATTTCATGAATGCATCTACTATTTTCTTTTTTTCCTTGAATGCCTGAATATTGGCAAATGTGCATGAAGAGGCTCTAAACACACAGATCTCGGCGTATACTGCTGGTCAGAGACTGCGTTTGCACTACATGGTGAAAGTGGACAACTTATTTACCTTATATTTTTTTCTAGGCAATGTAAACACGATGTGGGAGCTGTTTCCCATCAAATAAGTCTTTTTTACATATGTGATGCAGACCACGGCCATGTGGGCCCAGTGTGAACGGTCAGACTGGAATTCACTTGGGCGTTCCACATCCCGTGTCACAGGTCAAAGGTTGGCAATGGCAGCTGTGATGACATGTTTCTCTTGCACTTTGTCTCCTTGTGACCGTCACACGACCTCTTCAGCCAAGGACCTTTACAGTGACCCCAATGAATTTAGTTACATTTTATTTTGTTTGTGTTATTGCTGGACTGTCTCGCACACAAATCTTGTTACTAATGTCATCCAGGCGTGCACGCGTGTCATTCGTATGACATTATTGTGTTATTGTTAACGTGCACACGTGGGCCTTTTCAGGAAAGAGCTCTGGTCACGTGGCCGGTGTAGGGAGTGTGCAGGATTGTAAAGGACAACATTGGCTCTGAGCAAACGGGATTGAGCATCATGGCCTCCCGTGTGGACAAACCCAGGAGTCCTAGTTGGACAGCAGTGATCTCCATCTCACGCAAGCATTCCTAACCACAACGCAATGTTACCTAGTGCACTGCACCATCTGAACGGTGGAAGATGTTTGGTGGTGGTGGAGAGGGAGCTCAGTGGCCTTCTCAGCTGAAGTTTGAACAACTTTATCCTCATAGGAATACAGCTATGCATTACCAGCTTTTAGCAGTCAGTCATTTTATACAGCAAAATTAAATAGACCATAAAGTATTGGTTTGTTATCTGCAGTGTTATCTACTGCGTTCTTCTCCTAGTGTCCGCACCCCCCGTCCTCCCATGTGAGTCAGGGATGGATTTGTTTTGGGAAATGATGTGTATCTCCATAGGAACAATCATGTAGGAAAATTGTAAAGGTAAATTGTTTGGATGAAGGAATTCTTTCACAAATGATCAGTCAGAGGTGGAGTTATGGGGAGAGACAGGGAGGACAGGGAATAAGACACATGTCCTCTCCCTCCTGCTGTGTGTGTGTGTGTGTGTGTGTGTGTGTGTGTGTGTGTGTGTGTGTGTGTGTGTGTGTGTGTGCTGGATGAACAGGTGCCAAGTTTCCCCCATCATTAAACACATGCAGATGGCGTCAAATTGTGTGACATATCCAAGTATGATTCCTTACGAACACTGTGTGTGCGTGTGCATTGACACACCTGGGGTTGATTAGGCTTGCCGTATGTGTGTGTGTGTGTGTGTGTGTGCATTGACACACCTGGGGTTGATTAGGCTTGGCGTATGTGTGTGTGTATACTGTATATATTCTACATCAAAGTCAATAGTTCAATTGCAATAGTTCAATAGTTTGACCCATTCTCTCTCCCTGTTGGGTATCCGCTACTCTGGCCTGCTCCAGTCAAACCCTTTCTCTCTCTGTGTATCGGGTTGTTCTGGGTATCGGCCAGAGATGTTCAAAATACAAGTACATGTTAAATCACGAGTCTTTAGGCTGGAGTCCAAGTCAACTCTGGGTATCTGCTACTCTGGCCTGCTCTAACTCGGACCCTTTCTCTCTCTCTCTCTGTTCTGGGTATCGGCTACTCTGGCCTGCTCTAACTCTGACCCTTTCCCCCTCTCCTTCAGAGCCAGATGTTGCCTCCAGCGATGCCACCAACATGGAGTGCACCCTTCACAAGGACAACGAGCACTATGTTATCAATGGGAAGAAGTGGTGGAGTAGTGGTGAGTGAGTGTCTACAAACTACATTTGCAAAGACCTTCATCTCTTACACCAAACTAACCAGGCTCAGTACTGCCTTTACTCTGTGCATAACCCTAAACCTTGCCTAATCCTTTTTTAAAAAACTTGTATTTATGTGTAGTTTTACACAATATCATCACTTATTGGAATTTTCTTCATTTTTGTCATGATTGTGAAGATATCTGTTAACAAGCAGAAGGAGATGATTGATTGTGATGAAGAAACTCACAATCTGAAAGAACAGCTTAC
This sequence comes from Brachyhypopomus gauderio, assembly GCF_052324685.1. NCBI lineage: Eukaryota > Metazoa > Chordata > Actinopteri > Gymnotiformes > Hypopomidae > Brachyhypopomus > Brachyhypopomus gauderio. The sequence continues at coordinate 18,645,595 of NC_135217.1, read as the reverse complement.
CAGTGTCATAATAAACCTTCAACGCATCCTTTATCCGTAGTGTTTGTTGGCTTAAACATATAGAACTTATGTCTACGGTTATGAGGAAGGATAAATTCAGATTCATGAACCATACAGCTTCACATGTATTAAGACTAAAAATATATCTTTAAACAGGCATATCATCAAAATGATTGATCCCATAAACTGTGTGCTTTACAATACATGACACTTAGACAGGCCAGTCTGGTCTGTGCCTAATAAACCACAGACACCTGTCATTAACGATGATGTGAAGCACTTCACATGAGGTGCCCGAGCGCAGCCAGAGTTCGTATGCCGAGCTGGCCTTTTGGCCCGAAGCCCGTCCCACCAGAAGGCTCGAGCTGCAATCGAAAACGCAACCAGATGGTAGGAGGGAACTGGCCAACACCGTATGTGTCAGGAGGCGTGAGGAACAGACCATGGGCTGCTTATCCTCCTGCTGGAAATGAAGACACGAGGAGGCAGAAATTTCACCTGGCGCACGACCCATTCTGGTTGAGTTTTTACAGGCGTGTCTCTTCTGAGTCTTTGCTGCCCTAAGTGAAAGGGGAATTATCATGCTTGTGTGCAATGCAAGTTTTGTTTTAGATCTACATATTTTTTCTTCTGTTTTTACTCTGACCACATGGAATCAGAAATTTCCATAGTGGATGTTTTCTAAACGTCTGAGCACCGATTATGGAAGTAGATAACATTCTGGCATAACTCATGTATATCTATTTCTGTTGAGGATGCCTCCGGTTATTTTCTGTAATGTTTTGGAGATGTAAAATTCACCATCTGATCTGCTCCCCTGAGAAAAATCCAGATGGTTCTTGCTGTAGGCTTCCGTGGTTCCAGGCCTCTGAGGGTCTGGCACGATCCTTCCTAAAAATTCATCTGACCACACGTGACCGCACGTGACCGCACGTGTCCGTGCTCTGAATCGCTTGTGCATCTTTTCACAGTTCAGTAATTGTTCTTCATGCCATTTGGAAAACGTTGCTCTTTGTCACACTTTGCATCTGCAGGAAGATTTTTATTTTTTTTTCCTTTCCATATTACCGGTACAAGTGCAAACTGTTTAAAAAGATGGATCAACCTTATTAAGTTCCATTAGCAAGATTAACACACTTGTCTGAGTTTGATAGCAGTAAATAAATCAGTTTCTTTGGAAAAACTAAAAACTAAGTGGTTATTTTACTGAAATCATATTTGTATACTTCTGGTAGAATAATTGGAAACATGGTGTACATACAAGCAGAACCCAGTTGTGGATTCACAGTGATTTCTGGTCACAGGCTTGCTTCGCCATGGATGTCTTTGGGCTGGTGAACGCTCGGTACACGATTGACTTTGTTAAACTGGGAAAAACACATTAGCATGGACATAGTTGACCCACACAAACCAGTGTGGCTGGCCTCTTTTAGTTTGACCCAGATAAATCTCTTGCCCAATCCCCCACACATTATCAGTCTGTATTTGAATTGCACACTGGGTCGTAGGAATCAGCAGAATTCTCACTTGAATATTATTACAATATTTGGTTTCTTATTCAAAACAGTGTGATAGTACAAGTATTGCACAAAAAAACATTGTCTCATATCTTTCTGGAGGGTGTGAGGGGGGGGGGGGGGGGGGGGTTGATGTTTGCCTTCCTGGGCATTATTGAATCACTCCTCTGGCTTTGAGGTCACGGCCAAAAGTACAGGCAGGTTATTGGTCTATAGTTGGATGGTGTTTTGGCGTTTGCTCCTTCCTGGGGTCTTCCATGTTGTGTGCGGTCCTGCCATCGCCAGCTGGAATGGGCGCCAGTGTTTAGCAGGTGGTTAATTTGTTCTGCTAGTGGATTGTTTTCCACTCAGTAGGCGGATCACGTCGGAGCCGGCCTCGGCCCAGTTCCTCATGCTCCTCATCTGCTCCAGGACACCTGCTGTTGTGACGCTGTGATCTTGCTCTGGGAGAGTGGGCTGGTGTGTGGTGGAACCTCTTCACCACTGAGCACTGGTGTTGTGTGGTGATTCATTCTCTCACCCCATGTGCTGTTCTGTTCCAGCTGTGTGGATTCACAACCTGGGGTTCTGTTGCCCTGAGGGTTTACTACGGATGGCTCACAGGTGAAGGGGCTGTTTGCTCTTTTTTTCTCTACTTCTTTTGTGTATCTCTGCAGTCTGGAAGCCAGTGCTGGTCACCCCTGTTTAGCAGCCCCTGGAGTCTCACATATAGAAACTCCACTTATGGGACCTGTCTCACATATAGGCATTCCACTGATGTGGGACCTGTCTCACATATATAGGCATTCCACTGATGTGGGACCTGTCTCACATATATAGGCACTCCACTGATGTGGGACCTGTCTCACATATATAGGCACTCCACTGATGTGGGACCTGTCTCACATATATAGGCACTCCACTGATGTGGGACCTGTCTCACATATAGGCACTCCACTGATGTGGGACCTGTCTCACATATATAGGCACTCCACTGAGGTGGGACCTGTCTCACATATATAGGCACTCCACTGAGGTGGGACCTGTCTCACATATATAGGCACTCCACTGATGTGGGACCTGTCTCACATATATAGGCACTCCACTGAGGTGGGACCTGTCTCACATATATAGGCACTCCACTGATGTGGGACCTGTCTCACATATATAGGCACTCCACTGAGGTGGGACCTGTCTCACATATATAGGCACTCCACTGAGGTGGGACCTGTCTCACATATATAGGCACTCCACTGATGTGGGACCTGTCTCACATATATAGGCACTCCACTGAGGTGGGACCTGTCTCACATATATAGGCACTCCACTGATGTGGGACCTGTCTCACATATATAGGCACTCCACTGAGGTGGGACCTGTCTCACATATATAGGCACTCCACTGATGTGGGACCTGTCTCACATATATAGCCACTCTACTGGTCTCTCTGCAGGAGATTGTACGTTAGTGCGTCTGTTCCCTGAACAGGTAGAAGAGCAAAGGCATAGTCTATGACATCTGTAGTAAATCTCTTTTAAACATGGCCTGCTATTTTTATTTCAGGGCTTCAAAGTAATTTTTTATCCCATGACTTCCACTTTATAGAAGATTGTTTAAAAAAAAAAGAGCATGTAGTCAAACTTTTTTTTTTTTTTCTTCACTTGCAGATGTTATGGTAAAACCCTACGCAGCAGTGCTGTACATAAGGATATACACGTACATATCCGCCTGTTTCATGTCAGTGCTGATTTATGCATCAGAAATGTCCTTCCAGCATGATGATAATCACCAGTTCTAGACGCACATGTGGAACTGAACCGATCCTTCTCCAGAACGGCTTCATCAGTTCCCCCCTAACTACCCCTAACTACCCCCTAATTCCCTCTCCTAACTACACAGGGGAGGTGGATTTAACAGCTGGTATAATTGGGTCGTGCTGTAGCCATTGCCTAGATTCACTTGGTTTCTAGTGACAACTTGGTGTCTGGTGTTTTGCACACGGTGTCAGTGGGTCAGAACTTCCAGCTCTTGTCCATTCCTCCTCCGTTTTTGTTTCTGTTTGTAGTTCAGCTTTGTCTGAACCAGCAAATTGGACTTTCTAATGGGGGTGCAAGTATCCCAAAGCCTTCTTCTAAGATCTGATTGACATGCAGATCACATTTTCTGAACAGCCAGAGCATAAAACTGCTTTTCATGTTAGGAAATGTTTCACCCTTTATTACAGCAGTGGATTACCTCCTTTTGTTGAATCTGTGTCCTTATCTTTGATGCAAATGCCCTGGGTTATTCTCTGTAACATTTTGGAGAGGTTTAGAATTAGTATCTTTCTCGTCTTCCCTTGCTGGGTGTTTGGAGCTATGCTTGCCATGGGTATCAGTGGTTTAAGACCACCAGTATTTTATTTTTCCTTGCAGGAGGATTAAAGCTGTCTTGTTCTGTGTACTGGCACGGAACCCCTGTTAACTCTTCAAGCACGCAGTGTGTTAACTTCAGCCCAGTTCTGTGATGCTTTATATACAAGCAAAACCCAGTTGGGGACCCAACCTTAAAATTAAATGCAAATAAATACAGTGGACGAAATAGACTGTTCATATCTTTGTCAGTGGGCAAACGTACAAAATAATGATCAAATAATTATTTCCTCCACTTTATCAGTGTACACAGGATCTCGTTGCTTCTCCGTTCATAGACCACACTGCTTATCAAGATGCCTTAGGCTCCGCCCACATCCACACGTTGAATCTTTGGAGAGGACAGGAGTCTTAAAATCACTGACCACACAAATGCCCTGGATCTAATCTTGTTACCTGCCGAGTGCCAGTTCTGGCCCACTGCATGCACGCAGTGTGAAATCACAGATTACACCTACAGATAGTGTCTAAAATATTTTGGGATAGGTTCAGAGATCCTCCTTGTGTTCCTTCTCTGTCTCTGTTTTCTCTCTCTCTCTCTGTCTCTGTTTTCTTTCTGCGACATAGCATCCTGAGATCTGCTCACTATTGAGTCCACAAAGCATTTCAGGATGTTGCGGCTGTCTGTGTCCTGTTCAAGTCAGAAATGTCCTCTGGGCTCTGACGCACGAACACAAGCGAGCGAACTGGGAACGCTTTATCTGTGTTTGACCCTTCCAAATCATCAGTGTGGTCGTTGGTGGAGGATAAAAGGGTTCAATGGAATGAAACAACAATATGGCAGAGTCTGAGGGAGTGTGACTCCATGCGGCGTTTGCCAGGCCTTGTGTGGGTTTGAGTGTGGATAGATGTTAACTAGTTTCATGCAGGACTGCAGGCCTTTGGTTGCAGCTCCTGTGCTTACATTTAGGATATTGTTGTTCAGTTCAGCACCACTCACAGCGGTCAGCGTTTGGGCCCTTGTAAAGATACACAGCATCGGCCTAGCGAACACCTGCTCATACATATGATTGTAATATTTCTCCAAACTGCATATTTGAAGGGCGTTCATATGCTGTCGGTACTTGGTATGGATGTATTTAACTGTATTTAAAATAGTCTACTGATTAACTACCAACTCGCATGCACGGATGTCTGTATTTTTCCAGCCCTTGATCATGAATTGGCTGTGCATGTACACAACTGTCATGCTAGTTTGTGAATATGTGTGTCGTTTTAAACTCACATGCATCTCTCATCCTATCCAGGACAAACTTGGCGGGTCATTTGGGTAGTTAAGCACATTGTCCTGTGGAAGAGGGTATGAAGAGCAAAAAAATTTAGATTTATGGGGCACAAAAATAGGTCTATAAACAGAGCGTTCTTTAAAGTTATATTTTCTAGATGCGTTTCATAAATGAAAAGATATGAAAGATGAAATGTTAAGACTTTAACTGGGACTGCATATTTATACATTTTGTATTTCTGATGGTGTAGGCTACAGTTGTGGGTGTATAGAACAGTAATGCTAGCTGCTTTTGCTGCACCTGTGCTAGTGTTATCTAGCTTTGAAACACTGGTTGTTTTGTCTACTATTTCAGCAGTTCTGAATGTGTTGCTCCCTGGAGAGGTTGGGATAAAGGCTCGGAGGAAGCATAGTGATAGGCTGAGGTATTGCAGCTGAGGCATCGGCTGGTATTTCAAAAACGGCCAAACTTGTTGTTGTGTCGAGTATGCCAAGAATTGTGTGACTGAGGAAAAGAATGTACCAGAAGGAGATGTAGTGGATGTAAACAAATGTCAAGGATCGCTCTGATGAACAAGGCCCACAGTGAAGGCACCGTTCCTTTGCACCGGGGAGGAGATGATAACCAGTTCCAGTGTCGTTGCTGTCTGAGGGAAAACAGAAAGCGCAAAAACATCACCTGGACACATGGTTCCAGATTTCCGCACCATGCTGATGAGTCAGAATTTGGCACTGGCAGCACGAATTGATGAGCCCTTCCTGTCAGGGGTTGGTGCAGATGGAGTAACGGTGTGGGGAATGTGTTCTTGGCACACCTTGGCTCCACAGGTACCTGCCGAGTGGGACTTGCCTTAGCATCTCGGGCGGCCAGCATCAACTGTTTACCCTATGGCATTAGAACACTTTCAGCAGGACAGTGCACCATGTTGCATGGGTCGTAGGTGATGGATTGGTTCCAGGAACACGATTGCGAGGTTTCCTTGCTCCCCTGGTCTTTACAGTTTTCAGATCCTGATCCAGTAGAGCATCTCTGCGACCAGGTAGAACGGGGTGTTCAGAGAATGTCAGAAACTCCACCTTCTTGTGGCGATGGTGAGTTGTCGTCCAGAACAATTACAACAACCAGTGACCGTTTGCTGCGCTTCTGAAGGCTAAACACATTGCTGAATGCATGTGTCCTATAACATGGCCAGCAAACAAAATGTGTTTTTACTGAGTATTTGTTAAGTGTTAATACAAAAGTGTTTAGCGTTGCGTTGAACTTCTAAAACTCACCACATTGAAAACACAGGTGCTCGTACATCGTGTGTCCTCTCAATTCCACTGAGCTCTTTTCACATCTGCCTGACACACTGGGATGTTTGTCCCAAAACTCCAGCATGTGAGAGACTTACTGTTCTAACCAATTTTGGCATGGCTTATTATTATTATGAGTGATGGCTGATGGAAAAGTGAGGATGAATAATTCTTTCCTTTGTACATTGCTGTCTTTTGGCAGGATGGTAGGTTCCATCAGGTTGTGACTTGGCTACTTGTAATATTAAAATGACCATAATGCGATGCAATTGTTGATTCTCATCAACTGAGAAGTTCTCTACTTAGCTATATAAAGTAGGATAGCGCGTTATGTTGTGGTTGAATGCTGGTGAATCATGTGTTATGAATGTATTAGAATAATTGGATTTCAGTAAAGTCTGAATGGTTCAATGTTCTGTGTTCTCCTATATTTTCCAGTGTTACTTAACCTTAAAAACACCTACCTGATCCTAGAACCTTTATAGGTGCATGCAGACAGCAGTACCTTAATGGAGAAAATAGTTGCCAATAGGCCAGACAGGAGAACAGCTGCAACGTCACTTCCTGTTGAACTGTCCTCTGCCCACTAACCATTCATAGCCAGTGTTACTCTAGGATATTGGAGCCCCTCATAAGATGTGAACAATGTTTGGAAGAAGGAGCTCCAGGTGCTGAAGGTCCCAAGTGAATGGTGATGTGGTCCTTCGGTACACACTAGTGAGTGAGAGAACTTCTGAGTCTAGCACAATGAAGATCAGGTTTGGACCGTCTGCTTTGCTTCAAAGGATTTGTAACACTTGGCACACTGCAGTTTAGATAGTGAAAAGCTTTAAGGAGGCAAAGTAAACAGGTCAGACATCAGGCTCGCAGTGTAGGAGCCGAGCGACGATTTTGAAACCGGTGAGGATTAAAGTTTGCTTATTAACTACGTAAGACCAGGTCCCACCAACACACGTTCTCCTTATGTTAGAACTAACCCAAGAACAGTGGTTGCATTACTCACAAAACACAAGAAGGAAAATATCTACATGTGTATGACATGGCATAATCCAGTGGCAACTCATGCTATAACAACAAAAATACTCCCGCTCTTCGGTGGAACAGAGGCACACACGCACCCTCGCCTACTCTTAAAGCAACAACGCACCTTTTTGGCTGTCCCAGTATACACAGCCACACTGGGTGACCCGTTTAGGAAGCAAATCTCCACAAGTTGTTTTCCCCCCCGTATACATTTGTGATTTGTACATTAGTCATGGGCAATTTCACACAAACTGTTTAACCGACATATAGCGCAAGGAAACGAGGGTTCAATTACACAAACTCCAAACACTGCCCCTATTTAGCTTGGCGTCCCTATAAACAGGAATTAACTTGCGTTCTTTACCAGTGTGCAAACAAGTGCAAAGCAAATGCGTGATTTCAAGTGGTCTCTAAGAATGGAAGCGTTTTTAAAGTCAGTGTGAGCCAGAGACCAGACTGTGTTTTACTTCTGGATCGGAAACGTCTGCGGCACGTGGTTTTATCTATTGGCATTTGATTAGCTGCAAAAAAGCACAGGTTTCAAAACTTCCACGCAGTCAGATGTGGGTGCCAGACTGCACTTTGTTATGGAGGATAGTGACTCCATAAGCTTTAGCGTTACACACTGTTAGATGGTCAGTAATTAGGTGAGGAATAACAGTTTGATTTTATTACACTGAATAGGAAGCATTGATGAAGTGTCTGCAAACCACTTTCAGCTGATGGATTTGCCATACATCAGTAGCAGAGTGAAGGTGCCTCACACTCTTGATACAATGGCGGGTAAATCTGAGTAATCTGGACTCCTGCAGTATTGTACCATGTTGCCCCTCCTACCCCTGTTGCCCCTCCTACCCATGTTCCTGCTGGGTACACAAACCAGCCACGCACGCATGCCACAACTTTATTGGTTAATGCTGTTTTGGGCCCCTTTGATGTATGTACCCCTGTTTAAGGGGACATAACCATTTATGATTAAGGAGAGATTCTTGGCAACGCTAATGACTAGCTACATGTTCGCCTCACAACTAAGCACTTCTACTTGGTAATATATAATTTTGCAGACACGTGGACACATAAACACAGTGTAAAACACAGCGCCAGAACAGTCCCCTTCACCTGCTGCTGGTTGGGGCCTGACCTCCTCTTAAAAAATTCCACTGGAATATCATACTGGAAGAAAAACATTATGGTTGTATCATGGTTGTAGTATACTCCCTCTCGCCGCTGATGATTTTGGTTTCTATTTCAACTTTCCATGTCCTCCTCTTTTTCTTCATCCCTCATGTCTGCAAATGCCAGCAGAGCCGCAAAAATGTGCGTTGAGTTGCCCCCGCAGCCTTCATTACAGTGCCTGTATTGTTCATTTACTCACTCTCTCTCTCTCTCACTCTCTCTCTCTCTCTCTCTCTCTCTCTCTCTCTCTCTCTCATTTTTTTAAATTGCAATTTGATGCTGTACAATGCTGCATACCAAATTTTTTGCAGAAACAATACAAAGTAAAGTGATGTATACAAAGAAAAGACAAATCTCTCTCTCTCTCTCTCTCTCTCTCTCTCTCGTGTCAGCTGCCATTGGACCAGCGGTTTCCCAAAGCTGTAGCTCGCTGAGACCTGACCCCTCACCTCTGCTCTCTTTGACCCCTCACGACTGCTCTCTCTGACCCCTCACCTCTGCTCTCTTCCGCTTTCTGCTTCCAAACTACGGTCCTCTGTCTCGCCGTTAATGTGTTTCCGCCTTCAGACTGTGCCGTAAAACTCTGGAGTGGTTGGAGCAGAGAGCGGCTTTCTGGTATTACGAAAGTTACATGGTGTGTGGGGAAGCCGAGCGAGGGCGTTTATACGGAGGTCATGTTTACTAAAGCACAGAGAAGATGCAAGTGTGAGAGTTAGTGGGTATAAGGGCAAGATTCTAAGATTATAGAGAGATCACGGGCAGTGTACACAGTGATGTGGTCAAATGAACCAGTTTAGGTGTTTTTAAAATAAAACTTTTTAAATGAATATGAATATTAAAGAGTGTTCAGGCATAAATTAAGAATGCCCACTGCCTCTGACTGTGCTCTGATATCTGATAGCTTAGTCAGAGCAGCTCTGTGGGGATTGTGAATAGTGAGTACTGTCATTCTTCCTGGGAGCCCTAGGTTCACTTCAGCTTCTTTTTTCATCTCATCTTCTCTTCTTTCAAGAAGAGTTCAGATCAACTGTCACACACACACAGGCCTGCCACATCTACAGGGAATTATGGGTCTTGCCATTGGACGGACGTGACCCAGAAAATGGGCAGAATACCATAAAAGGGGCTTGCCCTCAGATCTAGAGCAGGTGGGCCTCCGGGAATACAAGCTCCTGTTTTTTGTAATGTACCATGAATTTGCAAGTGGTATGTTCGAAAGATTAAGATTTTTTTTTGGAGACAAGTTTGAAGGTCATGCTCTGAGTATTTGAGCTGGAGCATCAGGGGAGGCCCTCAGGGATAATGCAGGGATTCAAGTCCTTGCAGGAGTCCATGAACAAGAATGCAGTCTTCACCGTTATCCTTTAATGCTCTCTGAGGCTCTGCAGTGCCCTAGGAGATGATGTCTGTGAAGACAATGCTATCGGAGCGCTCTCACCCACACATGCTGGTTGTGGTTCTTCTACTTTAACCATGGCTACCTCAGACAGAAAAATAAAAGCTCACCCAGAGCAAAGCAGAGTGCTGTGTGTGGTTTCAAGCAGCTTTCCTACTGCCTTTCATGTCATCAGTGTTCTTCAGACGCACATTGTAAAAACATTCCTGGGCTGACAGGTGCATCTTCAAAGTCCATAAAGTCAGGCCTGTTGCCTTGTGGGAGTATTTTACATGGAACACATGTTGATCGAATATGCCCTTCCGTTATGTTTTCAGCCTATTCTGTAGAACAAATATTCAAACACAACTCCCGGTGATGACGGTGCTGCCATTTAAAGTGTCCTTGGTGATCTTAATGTCTTCCTCTTACTGGATAAATAGACACGAAAGGTCAGATTGTATATGCAAAGCAAAAGAAAGGAGGCAGACCATAGAGCATTTACCCGTGCACATGCACATACACGTGAGCCTTGTTTGGACTGCACAAAACACTCAAAATGAGTCACGCTCGTTCTCACACGCATGTAGGCCTGGGCGTCTTTCCCCACTCGCTGGGAAGCCTCAGCCAGACTGGCGAGGGGGCTGGAGTTAGGGTGGAGTCCGGGCCTTGGGTGTACTCCACCCATGCCTCCACACGAATGTGAACACTGGCACTGGAGGAAGCTTATATTTTTTAATAGCCCCAGTTTACGTTTTTGGATAAATAAGAAAAAATATTTTTAAAAGATTTAAAATGCTTTGGTGACATTTAGGGTTGTTACATTAAATCATTTAGATTCTCTATGGAGGCAGCAGACCGCCCCAAATCTCCTGAGAACTCTCATCCATATTAATAATGTTCAGGAATATTCAGCCCTGCCCTGTTCTGCAGGCACGTCGGAGCCCTGCTCTGCGTTAGCGGGGGCTTTCCTGTCCCTGCCTTTCCCAGAATGCTTCCTGGCGTCTCTCGTCACGGTCTACGTGATTGAGGAAGTGTATTCGGCAAACCGCGGGCCACAAACATTTCTCTGTGGTTCTTTCAGGTTGTGATAGCCTAGTAAGACCAGGTGGCCTGTGCATTCATGAATGCAACGGCACAGGCATGATGGGATCCTAATATAGACTAAAGTCTGCTGTCGGTCAGAGCTGTTCCAAAAAGCAGAGGGTTGCTTTCCTCCTTTCTTCCTTTCTTTTGTCTGAGTCATCAGGGTGTCTGGCAGGACAAACATGAAATTCTAAGCTTGGATTTTTCCAACCCTCCATTGTACTTGGCATGATCAATTTACTTGTTATTTAGCAACACTGACAGAGAAGCTGGTAAACCAATCCTCGCGGTGTCTCTAGGGCCTCCATTTGAGAACCCTGATCCTCTTTTTTTTTTTTCCTAGCTTTGCTCTTCCTGAATACACGGTCAGTTAAGGCCATGGAGCTGGGTTACTAGCTTTAAGTGAAAAACATCTATTACTGAAGCACTGTCCCAAACCACATACTTCTGATTTGGGCTTGCTCAAGGACATGTCTGTCTGATATAACACAGTAATCCAGCTCACTTCCGGCATTAAGGGAACTTGCTTTGTTAAACAAGAAAGACTAAGACATACCAGGGAAAGTGGCTAATTCATTTTGGGGAAATGACATGTAATACATTAGTATCAGATACCAGTGCTCTTCATTCAAGTTTTTATGTGTCAGAACCCAGATACGATAACTGGATAAGTGACCCAACTCCATATACTTGTGTACTTTAGAATATGAAAGGCTAGTTCTGAGTCTGAAATCTCTAATCTCTTACACATTATCAAATGCTTATATTATGATTTAATATATAAATACATTTGTACAATAGCTGTATTATTTAAAAAAATGTACAAAAACATATTTTAATTCACTGCTACATTAGAAATACATATGGATAAATGTTTTTGGCATTTACTAAAATCTTTACGTTTTCATAATAGACGTTTTCAATTTAATAGATATAAAAAACATTCTTGACATGCTGATATTTAAATGTAATATGTAAAAAGATGCTCCCATCATGTTTTTAGTCTCTGATCATTGGACCGTTAAATGGTGAAAGTGCTGGTATCTTCCCCATCTGACTCGGGCTCCGTGTTGCTCGGCGGATGCTCGCGGAGCCTGAGTGAGACCTCGGCCGGCGCCGGCGTCTCGATGCCCTGACGGATCCGTCTGCTGGTTTGGCTGCAGCGTTTGGCGATCTTGATCACGTGGGCCTTGAAGGAGGAGCCGACGAAGACGTAGAGGATGGGGTTGAGGCAGCAGTGTGTGAGCGCCAGGCTCTCCGTCACCTGATTGGCTCGGTCCAGACGCTTGCTGGTCTCGCAGTCCAGCACCAAGGCGTAGATGGTGTCGAGGGCCCGTGTTAACTTCACCACGCTGTAGGGCAGCTGTGTGATGAGGAAGACCCCCACCACGGCTATCAGCACACGGAACGCCTTCCACCTACGGACACCCCTCACCCCCGCCGAGGCCGCCTGACTCAGGGCCACGCCCACATGAAAGTAGCAGAACACCATCACCATGAAGGGCAGAAGGAAGCTCAGCAGCACCTCCAGGAACTCCAGGGTGGCTTTGGCCGGCAGTGCCATGTTGGCCGGGTAAACGGCCCTGCAGGCCTTACGCCCGTCGGAGTGGTGCTTGACCGTGGCCAACACCATATCCGGCAGGCCGAGCACACAGGCCGCCGACCACACCAGGAGGCACAGTAGAAGTCTCTGCCTCAGAGGGTTGCCTCTGGCTGGGCTCTGGGAGGCGGGCGAGTGTTTGGTGAGGGCTCGGTAGCGGTCCACACTGATGCAGGTTAGCAGTAGCATGCTGCAGCTGAAGTTGGTGGTGTAGAGGGCGGAGGTGATCTTGCAGGCAACCACGCCGATCTCCCAGCCGTTGACGGCGTCCGCCGCCCAGAAGGGCAGTGTGAAGAGGAGGAGGAGGTCGGCGAAGGCCAGGTTGAGGATGAACACGTCCGTCAGAGTCCGCAAGCGCTTCCGGGACAGGTAGACGAAGACAACCATGGAGTTCCCCGCAAGGCCCACCACAAGTGCCAGAGCGTACACCACAGGGAGGAAGACGGCAGCAAAGGAGCGGACATCTTGCTTTTCACACACCCCATGGAAGTCGATATAATCGTAATCGTCATCGCTGTGGTTGGAGCTGTTGTTGAAATGGTCGTCATGGTCAAAGTCCAGATGGGAAGCCATCGTGGCCTGAAAGAAGAATGAGTTACATTAAGTTTGCTTGAACTTATGGACCAGGTATTGCCGCTCTCTGGAGCGTTCTTCAGGGTGGTCTTCACAGGCCAAAACCATTTTCTCATGTGCACAGTAATAGAGGAGTCATGTCTCATATCTTTACCCTTCTACCGCGAGGCATATACAGTTTTCTCCACATTTCAGAGGACCTAAATAGTAGCACATTTGATTCGGTGTTCATTTAGCATTGATGTGTTGTGGCGGGATACAGCTGGAAAGATCGGACTCAATCGTGCAACGCTCCGATCCTGAGCTAATCATACCCAACTCATTGGACCCTGGTCTCTTTCTCCAGCGTTGTGTGGTGTTCTGCACGCTTCCTTATGGTTTCAATTGTATTCGTTACTCAGTGACTGATGGAGAAATCACCATTTCTGTAAAACGGGGCATCGCTAACTTTTCGTGCTTTTCTGAAGTCATTTCATGTTTCTCCGAAAACTTTGGTTCAGAAAATCGTTTAACAAATGTTACGGCGACAACCTTCAGAATTATGGGATTTCGATGTTATTAAAACAAATGTCAGTGCCTCTGCAAACAAACCCATCTGTGTGTAATGAAGTAGTTCTGGAATGTCATTATTCGGGTCTCGTGCCTGCACTGCCTACCAGAGTTCTGCTGGGTTTTCTTGTTCCATACACCGCAAACCCTCCCTGTAGGTTCTGAAGAGGTTGGGTTTTTCTCTTCAGCTTGGTGAGCAACACAGGGCGCACTTATTTATTTGCTTGTTTGTTTATTATTGTTCTCCTTGAATTGCCACAAGAAACATTAGTGCTTTAATGTGTTTCAAGGGCCACGGGATGCTTATGAAGTGTTTTGCTTCCTGTTAGAAGCAGTTTCTCCCATCACTTTGATGATGGAATTTATAATGGCGGTATTGTGACTGAAGGAGTTTTTGTTATAATGGTCGGAACATATGGCACAGAATGAATGTGTTTAATTTGAGTGTTAGGGCCTATAACATCCCACAAAGGCCAGCTGCAGGTTATAAACAAAACGGAAGAACTCCGGCTCTGACTAATATCACAGAGTGTTAGCTCAGCTGAGGTCAGGCTGGGCGGGGACAATCAGGCCCCTCCCACAACTGTCCTGGAGGGCCACAGTGTTGCACTGTATCAACACATCAGGCCCAACATGCCTGACTGAGCATGGCGTGAGGGTTCAGAGGTGAGCCGCAGATGTCGTAGCGCAGGGGAGTCACTGCATGGGCTGCTGGCCCCAGCCAATCAGGCGCTCCGTTCACGGCCCACTGTGAACCGGCCACCATTGCCACATTCACACTGGCAAACTGCATTCATATCAGCAGTCAAGCTCAAGGACGAGTGAGTTTACTGTTGGTATTCCAAAGTGTGTGTGTGTGTGTGTGTGTGTGTGTGTGTGTGTGTGTGTGTGTGTGTGTGTGTGTGTGTGTGTGTGTGTGTGTGTGTGTGAGAGAGAGAGAGTGAGTTCAGTCACTTATGTTTGCATTCCACTCCTAAATATGAGTACTGAAGATTTGGGTTTTATGGAGCTAACTACAGTGAAGTTTGCAGTATCATTATAATCAAATCAGTAATGATTATTCATTATTAGTGTTAATTTATTGTTAGTATTTAATTGTTTGATAAAGCAGTAAAGGTTTTTAATGTTTGGGTCAAACTGATTTGATTCAAAATTTTGAACAATTAGATGTTGGAAAATAGTGTGATTATAGAGGATACATTTCACGATATAGTTTAATAATTTCAGTACATTTTCAAGTAAATTCTTTTGTGTGAAGCTGATGTTAAATTAGTAACGTAAAGGTTCTGTTTTGGTGAAACCTTCTGAGGAGGGCAGGACATGTGAGACAGGTGAGAGGTCCTGAAGAGCTTGTTCCTGCTTCAGGACATGCGCCTGCTTCAGGACATGTGTCTACTGTGTTCAAGACAGCCAGGGTGCTACCAGTCTAGAAGTCTGAATTCAAATGGGCACACTCAACAGAAACGGCCCTCAAAGCCTCAAATGTCCAAAGCGAACAAGCCATCATCAGTATTAATTCTTCTGGATCTTTCTGTAACACGGTCAACCACAACATCCTATTCACTGTTCTTTCTAGCCATGGCTCAGTTGGGACATGGGTCCAATGGGACATAATTTCTTCTCGTATCTCCCTCCAATCATTGCTATGCTGAAAACAACCAACTAATTCTTTCCTTCCTGCATTGACGGTCGGGTTTCTGAGCGTATTTCAGCTTTCTTGGCACACACAGCTTCATTGGATGACGGCTCACCACCTGAACTTCTGCACATTCCAGGAACCTCCGATCCACACAAGGAAGTCACCATTTCTTTTGGAAACACCCTATTATCACCATCAGATAACAGATAACCACAGATAACCATCTGTTCAAACTACAGAGTCTCTCGCTGTCTTCAACCATAGACTGAAGACTCACCGGTTTGTTGAGTTCTTAGATGTCCCCTAACTACTATCTAGAATGTGTTCTGTGAATGTATGGCAAAGCGTTTTGTAAGTCGCTTTGGATAAGAGCATCTTTCAGGCATTTGGTTTGTGCTGCAACGTTTTCTCGGATGGGTCGATTTATAGTGAGTAAGGTATGCTCAGCAGCTCGGGATGTTTTTGTTGGACTACATCTGAGTAAATCGAACATTTACACAAAGTGTGTCTTGATTGTGACTCATCTTTCTCTATTAGACTGGTGTGTCTGGCCAATATTACAAAAATAAATGATTAATCAAACATCATTAAGATATGCAAATACTACAGGGATCATTTAACCTCATAGTCGTAAAAGAGAAATCTCAAGTTTGGTGATTTTTTTTTTTTTTTTTTCTTCCCCTCATTCCAATATCAACAGGACTGTAGTGCACCAGGCCTTTACAGCTGCGACTGACTACAGTAGCCTGCTAGTGTAAAAGGCCTGAAAGAACCTGTCACACCCAAATCAGTGAATTCATTGTGTAAAAATATTTGGTTGTTTATTGACTATTAAAAAATGTTATTTAACTGTAACTCCTAAAACTTTTAAGCCCAAAGATATTTCTCATGTGTGCTGAAGTTCCCAACCAGATCTTCCCGCGTCATTATTTGTTTTGAAGTTTAGATTCGGTCATAACCAAAATGTTTGAATCACACTTGGGAACATGACGAGGCTACATGATTGCAGGGAGTTACACTGCAGTCAACCTGCTCTTCCTCCTGGACTCACTCTTGTGTGACTTCCACTCCTTGCAATGTAGTTTCCAGTTTATTGTTTTTTTTTTCCCCCAGTTGGAGGCAATTTTATTTGCATGCATAATTACAGAGCAGCAAATGCAGTGATTGGTATCACTTTTGCAGTTTGATCACCAGTTTGACTTGGAAAAAGTTTTTTTTTAAGTAGGATAAAATCCCGGTGAGCCAAGTTAGTCGGAGCGGTGCGTCTTACCTCAAGCATGAGTTCTTCTCTTCAGCCGAGCTCCGTCGTCTAGACACATTCGCTTGGGCGAAGCAGAGACACAGACGGCAAGTTTCCTCAGAGCCAGGGAAGAGCACAGGGAGAGCGTGCCGAGCGGGGGATGCCTGCGTGTGAGTGTGTGTGTGTGTGTGTGCGCACTCGTGTTCGTGAGCACGTGGGACAGAGTGAGTGATACAACAGGATTCCCCACCTCTTACACCACAGTCTGACGCTTCTACAACCGCCTGTTTCCTCCCCATTTTTGCCTGTCACTTGTTTTTCTCTTTCACTATTTCGTTTTCTTTCCAATAAAGTAATTTGTTGGAAATTTATTGTGAATTTTATCTTTTCCACTTTCCCAGCTGAATATCCACTACTTTAGTTTAGCCTGTGCATGTTCACCTTATGTCCCAGATTTAGACACAAATGTACTCTCCATGGAGGGAACTGCTGTTAGTGAATTGATAAACACGAGGTGGGGGGGTGGATGACCTGAACATGGAGCTGTTGAGTGCCTGTGTTCTGGGTGATTCCAGGGAGCTCTTCATCTGTAAGGCTGGGCGATCGTCCTGTTCTCAGGTGGCAGGCCCGTCAGGCTGACTGGTAGGTGCCCTGCAGGCCGTTGGCGTTGTTGTTGGCTGGCGGTGTGGAATGCGCCCGTCTGCCACCAGAATACCCAGTCATACGTGACGTTTTCTAGGTCGTTTGCTGGGCATGACAGGGCGTGCCCTCTGCCTCTCGCCCGAGGAGTCCCGCTGCTGGCGAGACTTTCCTCACAGTCCTGAGCTGTGTAGGACCTGTTGCTAAAACACACCCTCACACAGTCAGGGGGGGCCGTGTCTGGGGAAGCTGAGGAGGAGGAGGGTGGGCTTGGGTGGGTGTGGGTGGTGGTTTGCTCTGGGTGTGTAGGGTGTGTTTAACTGTGTCTTTTTTGTTTTTTTTTTTTCTTCTCTGTATTGAACCTTGCGGTTTGCTTGTACTCACATTGGAAGCCAGATGTAAAAGCATCAACCAACACGCACTTTGCAGTGTGTGTGTGTGGGTGGGTGGAGTTGTGTGTGTGTGTGTGTGTGTGTGTGTGTGTGTTTAGTCCCCTTACCACATCACTGTAATTGACTAGGGCCGGGTATGTTAAATACTTTTCCTGTTTCTCAGAAGAATGCACCACTTCAACACAACAGACACATAAAGGATATCATCATAACACCACTGGTTTGATGGTATTGATTTTGCACACATGCTCATACCCTGTGTTCAGGCAACCTACACAACCTGGTGTTCAGGACAAACCAAGGTTGATATTAAGACCTACTAAGATGTATTAAGATTCCCACAGAATGTTTTATTTTTCTTATTCGTTTGATACGTTTTCGTGTAAGTGAGAGCTGATTTGCATAATGATTGAAGGCGTATGTATTGGCACTGATGTTCAGGTGTGTGTGCACCTGTGTGCCTTCATGCTGTCAAACAGAGTCGCAATGGGTTCATACACCTGATCCATTTAATTGGAACAAGTCTTTTCATTCTCTTCAGTTCTCAAGTTGTTTCTTCTCTCTCATGCGCTCTACTCCTTTATAGGCATGAAGAATAGATGGTTGTTATTTAGCTAGCTAGAGGTATAATTATTCCTTAATTACCTTACACACACTCACACAGTCCTGTTTCTCTGGAAACCGCAGTGTAGCTCACTGCAATTTCAACTCATTTTCTACAAAATACTCCACTTACTCATATGGAATCATCTCCAGAGATGTATGTATTTGTTGTGTGTGTGTGTGTGTGTGTGAATTTAAATTCATTTAAAATTTCTCATATATATATATATATATATAATATATATATATATAATGTGAGAAAAAAATTTCCTCTCAACGTAAGGCGATGTTGTAGATGAGAAAGGCTGTATAAATTACACTTATTATTATTATTGATAATAGCGATAATACTTTCAGCACTGGTTCTTTGCTGTATGTCAGTGTATGTACTTGTATTAATGTCTGGAGTGTGCCGGTGTATTTGTGTGCGTGAGAGGCAGTGAACAAGCATATGGATTCATTTGTGGATGAACAAGCATATGGATTCATTTGTGCAGAGTCCGAGAGCGCCCTCTAGAGTACAAACCCCTGATGAGCGTAAACCTCAGACTCAACTTGCTCATTAGGAGTAGTTTGGTTATGAGTGATATACATTTGAGAAAACTAAGCTTTTCTCATAAAAGGTTATAATTGGAACTGTAGACCTAAGAAAAATGCATAGACTCACAGGACACACAGGAAAAGCAACATTCAAAACTTCCCAATTCACACACATTCTGTATGGGAGAAACGAGTAAATCAGATTGTGCTTTCCTTATGAAATTGGGTTGGACCTTCACTGTGGTTGTAGTGGTTGTGGTTGTGTGACTCCCCCAACACAGACAGAAGATCTCCAAAGCCTCTCTTCAGGTTCATCATTGGCAGATTCTTTGGTGGTGTTCTTTGCCTTTTGAGTTGTATTCAGTAGATTAACACATATATGATTATTTATGAATGCATTTGTATAATAAAGAAAATTTGAAAATCCTTTTTTTTAATGTTTTAACCTAGGTGCAGGTAACCCGGCGTGCGCGCTTGCTGTGGTGATGTGTAGGAGCAAGTCGGCTGACTCCAACAGCACCAGGTATCAAACTGGGATGAAATAATGACACAGTTTTTAAAATGTATTTATTGTTTTTGTTTTTGCCTGTGTGTGTGTGTGTCATAGGAAAAGGTAGAGGTTTGAAGCCATTTTGTAGGTATGTGCTGTGTGTGTGTGTGTGTGTGCACCCTTATGCTTAGTCTTGTATTGAACCAGCCAAGCAGATAATAGCGATCAGCAGCTACCGACCTTGTTCTCATCATAACCTCCTCTTTATAAGCCCATCCATGGTGCACATGGGTCCTGTCTGTGGTCACCGCAGAGGTCTGGCTGTCTGCGTTCCTCCTAGTGAACCATGTCTAAACACAGCCCCAGACTTTAGGTCCCGCCTACCACAGAGGTTACCGCTCCAACTGGCCCAGTGAAGTCATGGAAGGTTTGGATAATCAGCGTGGGAAGAGTGTGGATGGGGCTGGGGAAGGGGCACTGCAGGCAGAGATCTGGGGTGAAACGTCCAAGAGTGTTGAACAGAAACTCAGTGATGTTCAAAGAACTTCAGTGCGTGAAGTAGAAGGGAAACAGGGAGCCCGAGTGAGCGACCAGGGAGCCCGAGTGAGCGACCAGGGAGCCCGAGTGAGCGACCAGGGAGCCCGAGTGAGCGACCAGGCTCTCAGCAGAGCTACTGTATTCACTCATCACTCTGTTTCATGAAACCATGTGCAATTCACAGGTTCAAAAAGCGCTCCGTTTTTGTACAGCCTCCCTTCTTCCCTCTCTCTCTCTCTCTCTCTCTCTCTCTCTCTCTCTCTTCTGGGATGGGGCCAGGTTCCTGGTGAAATTGGTCAGTGGAAAGATGCAGGTGGTTGGTATGTTTATTTGACTGTGTGGGATGGAGGTGGGTGTGGGTTTATGGGGTTACTCAGGGTTACACTGTGAGAGATGGGTCATTGTGTGCTTCAGTGAGAATAACATCTCCACCCTGCTGTCCTGCCCTCTTCCTATAAACCGCACAGAGAGAGATGAAATAAGGATAAGCCACTTAGATATTGTAATATATAACATATTTGGTGGTATGCACATTTCCATGTGTGTGTGCATCTGTGTATGTGCACATTGTGTGAACAGAACAAGACCATCTTAACGTCATCAAAGTCAAAGCCTTACAACTCTTTAAGTGGTTCAAACTGAGCTTGTCGTCCTGCACATTCTGTAACTGTAGTTTGGTGCATAGGTGAAGTTGGACTGGGAGTTTGTGTGGGTGCATGTGTGGGTGCAGGGAGGTTTAGGGTGCATGTGTGTGGTATGAGGTGTGGGTGAGGTTTAGTGTGTGGGAGTTGGTTACAGTTGAGTGTGTACACACCACATAATACTTTTGGAACTGAATCTCTTATTCTGTTTAAAAATTCATCTCTTGCATTTTGACTTTCTACTTTTAGCCCTACCTTCTAAAATTACGCAGAGAGAGAGAGAGAGAGAGAGAGAGAGAGAGAGAGAGAGAGAGAGAGAGAGAGAGAGAGAGAGAGAGATGGAGAGAGAGAGAGATGGATAGATAGATGCTGTCTTTAACCCTGTCCTCATTTTTTCACCATACAGAGCCTGTTGTAAGCAGCCCAGACGCAGCAGCCGCCGAGTGGCTTGTCTAAGTGTGCTTGTCTTGTCTAAGTGTGCTTAGCAAAGGACGCACATCTCCCCACCGTGTCTGATATTGGAACTGGTTGGATCATTTATCTTGTGTGTCTGAATCAGCAGCGTTTTAGGGAGTGTGTTCATAGCACGGACAGTTTTGTGTTCAGAAGTGTGATTGTGTGTATGTGTATTTAGTTTGCTAAGTTGCAGATATCATGATGTTTGTGTTAATTGGTGTAATGTGTGTATTTCAGACATGGGCAGCACAGTATGATTTTGGTTCCTATGGATACGCCTGGTGTGAGGAAGGTTCGACCGCTCACTGTGTTTGGACAAGATGGTGAGCTCCTACAGGTTGGCAGATGATCCAGCCGCTGTCCGTCTCTCAGATAGCCAGAGTCCTTCTTTCTCTTCTTTCTTTCTCTTCTTTCAAAACTTTTGGGGAGCTGCTGGGTTGTTTCATCTTTATGTTAATAGAGCTCCTCTGTGTGCATTAAATATCAGTGTTTCTAAGATGATTGGTTTATTGTTCCATTATCCTATTTAACATTTATCACATTTAGAAGGTCAGGTTCTGCAGAACTCCCCCCACCCCCCAACCGTGTGTTAGGTGGTTCTCTTTTGTCTCCACAGATGCTAGCCATGGTGGCCATTTTGAGGTCCATTTTGACAATGTGCGTGTCCCAGTCTCCAACATTCTTCTGGGTGAGTTAGCAAGTTGCTGAAACCAGTGCACGTACAGTTGTATTTTCGTGGACCAGGATTTTACGTATTAATAACACAATTGCAAGACTAAAATTGTATTGATTAAAACAATATAAAATCCTTTCAGAGAACCATATTTTTGTTCTACATTGAAGAACGTTTCAAACAAGTGAAGTGAAAGGCTCTAGGACCCAGAGGGGATCTGGGGCCGTCGCTGTTGGGTGGGGTTGACGATGCGGAGCGCCCGTGTGCTTGCAGGTGAGGGCAGAGGCTTCGAGATAGCGCAGGGCCGTCTGGGGCCCGGCCGGCTGCACCACTGCATGCGGGCCGTGGGCCTGGCGGAGAGAGCCCTGGAGCTCCTGTGCCAAAGGGCAGCCAGACGCCAGACCTTTGGGAAGATGTTGTACCAGCACGTGAGTGTCTGCAGGGCCTCATCCTAACATCACAGTTAGGAAACATTCCTGGTAGTGGATGCTTGTGTACACCACCAGCATTATCCAACTACACCACCAGCATTATCCAACTACACCACCAGCATTATCCAGCTATCAACTACTGTTCCAGCTGAGGTCAAGCAAACAACCTTGAGTTGTAGCCAAGACCTCTAAATTGTGATTTGCCACCAAACAGTCATCTGGGTCAGAACCCACAGGTTCTTGTACAGCAAAATGTCAAGTTCATCTGCAGATTAGAGAAAAGTAATACAGAAATAATGATGTTATGAGTGAAACCTCATTTGGAGGCTTCAAATGGAGAATTAATAATGTCACCTGATATGTAAAATTAAATATCTGTCTGTGTGCCAGATAAACATATTTAAGGTTAGTATGTGGTTAGGGAAATATTATACAATGAACTAATATTAAAACATTCAAGAGTTCTTTTCTTGTGGAATCTTGGCGGTAAGAAACGTTAAACTAGCCAGCTATAGCCAATACAATTAATAAAATGCTTTTGGTTTGGTAAATGATCGTTATCTTTCTTCCAGATCTACCTTTTATATTTTGCTTGCTGACAATGCAACACTTCTATCCAGCGAAGAAGGAGACTCTTATGAGGAGGGATTCATTCATTCTCAGATTTTGGAATAATATTTCATTTTAATTTAATTTAATTAGATTTATTAAATTAATTAATTGATGTTTCATGATGCTGTTTCCTGACATATGAATGAATTGAACAGCCGCAGAAAGAATTAATGACACTTTTGAACCTTTTATGGTAACTTGCCTTCCTGAAGGATTGCGTAGTCATGCCTGCTGTACAGTGTGAGATTGGACTCAGCACTGGGACCAGAATCTCACTGGCCCTGTATCATGGAGGCAAGCCAAGCTGAAACAGTGAGACTACAGAGAGCTGTTTCATCTCAGCTCGGTGGACCATGTCTGCAGATGTAACTTATAAATGCTGACAAACACTTTGTAGGAGCTCAGGATAGTGCGAAAATGAAAGGAGATTGTGTTTTTAATACACGCAAACAAAACACACAGCGAGTGGATCTAGGTGTGTTTGAGCAGGGTC
Source organism: Brachyhypopomus gauderio (assembly GCF_052324685.1). Lineage (NCBI taxonomy): Eukaryota > Metazoa > Chordata > Actinopteri > Gymnotiformes > Hypopomidae > Brachyhypopomus > Brachyhypopomus gauderio. The sequence continues at coordinate 18,622,399 of NC_135217.1, read as the reverse complement.
CATGCTGGGATCCTACCAGACTGAACAAACTTTTCTGCCTTCTGCTCTGAAGTAACTGCAGCAAAGTTTTGTTCATTTGTTTTGTATGTTTGATAAGTAGATCAATTGTGGATATTATTAATTAAATGAATTACCATCTTTTTCTTTAAGGTATGAGGATTCATGACACCTAGAGTTGAAAGTAATAACTGCTTTGTTTTTATGTGAGAATTGGATAAAATTCAGTAGAAATTCTATATGGGTACTGAATTAAATATCTACTTTGGCATATGTATTTCTCAGCTGATCTTACCCTTGTTTGTATATTGTTTTGTTTTTGTTTTCCTAGGTAACTGTTGTGTATTGTTTTCCTAGGCAATTGCCTAGGTAACAGTTTTGTTTTGTTTGTAGGAGGTGGTGGCTCATTGGATCGCAGAGTGTCGCATCGCTATTGAACAAACCCGTCTGCTGTGTCTCCATGCTGCTCACACACTCGACACGCAGGGGAACAAGGCAGCGAGGAAACAGGTACCGCATGCCAGGATTAACACTAACACACACACACACACACACACACACACACACACACACACACACACACACACACACACACACACACAGCGCCCGCAGAACGTTCAACGTGAGGGTGACGTCAGGAGAATTAAACCGATAGGGGGGTGATGGGGGTGATTCTCCTGCTGATCTCCTGGGGTGATGATCGTTTGTCCGTGTTTCCTGCTGACTGTAGCCACAGCAACTCCGCATCCGGCCTGACGGAGCGTTGATCCCATTAGTGACGCCATGTCTGTGTATCCCCCAGTAGTGAGCCTAACCTCACCAGAGCAATGACACACGCACGCACACACGCACGCGCGCACACACACACACACACACACACACGCATGCGCACACACACACGCATGCGCACACACACACGCATGCGCACACACACACGCACGCGCACACACGCACGCGCACACATACACGCACGCACACACACGCACGCACACACACACGCACGCATACACACACACGCACTCACGCACGTGAACGCACAGACACACACACACAAATGCACACTCTCTCACGCTCTTTCTCTCTGCCTCATGCTCATACAAACCCTGGAACAATGTTGTACAATGAATGTGTCAGTAGGACTAACACTAACTGCGGTGTGTGTGTGTGTGTGTGTGTCTTTGTCTTTCATAGATTGCCATGATTAAGGTGGCAGCTGGTCGGATGGCCTGTAGGGTGGTGGACTGTGCTATTCAGGTTCACGGGGGTGCTGGAGTATCTGATGACTTCCCCCTGGCTCAGATGTAAGTAGAACAGTCTAAACATGATTTACCAATTTGGCCAACGTGTATTTTGTGCGTATATGTTGTATATATTCTGCAGTCCAGAGTGCGTGTGTACACACACGTATTACTGATCAGGAGAAGATGAAGCACTATGTGGCTGCGTGCAGGTATGCGTACGTGCGGACGTTGCGATTGGCTGATGGCCCTGACGAGGTTCACCTGTCCTCCCTCGCACGACTGGAGCTCACCCAGCAGCTCAGACAAACGGCCGCTAAACTGTAAACAAGCCACAGGATTTGGTTTCGACTGACCTCTTAACAACAGCTGAGCCCACACTGCCACATCTGGTCAGTTGTTTTTAAGCATCTGACTCTAAATGCACTGTACAATTTCACAGTTGTCATTTACATGTCATATGATTAAAAAAATAATCCTCATGTTCATTGATTTCTTTCTGAGTTCTGAACAGCATTACTTAATTATTACTTAATTGAATTAATCAGTTTTACATGATCAGGATATAATTGAACAGACCAAATCAGCCTGTAATGGTGTACTGACTCAAGCTGTATAAAGATTACAGCATGCTGGCTAATCTCCGGCACACAGTTCCTAACAGTCACTGTTGTAGCAGTGCTACATGAACGTTTGAAATGGATTGTACAACTAAAATGTCTATCTGAAATCTGTAAAAATGTATTTTTGTTCTAGCAGTAAAATGAAATGTGATGGATCATGTTTTCTTAGAAACATTGCTGTTTAAAAATATTATTGCCTGTCAGATTCCTGATGAAACTTTCTCACACACACACACACACACAGTGTACAGCGTTTCTTTTCCTTCTGATCGCTTGGCTCCTGCTGGAACTGTCGGCCTTGCTTGTGTACATCAGCAAAAACTTTATTACATCAAATCAGACAATAAAGGTTTGGAGACTGAGCTCTTCAACAGATGTCTGTGTGGGGAGGTTCACCAGCCAGTGAGCAAGCACGAAACAGAAACATGCTAAAGCCCTTAACTGAATGCATTTGTGGGATGGTCTACACACACACACACACACACACACACACACCCCACACACACACACACACAGAGTGGTTAAGAGGCGAGTGGATCCATGTGTAGCTGGAGATCCATATAAGGTCTGAGTGATGAGGTCACCACTTGCAACTTCTCAGCACTTCCTCTCTTCACGGTGTTTCCTCGCGGTTTCTCCCTCTCCTCACGGTCTCTCCTTCTCCTTACAGTCTCTCCTCACGGTCTCACCCTCTACCCACTTTTTACTAAACCAAATCTAATATAACACTATAATTCATAAAGAAAAATAACTTTAATACAAACATCTTCATTAACATGGTTCACCCTTTAAATCCTTGTATGATTAGTTTCACATCAGCAGTAAGTGGCCTTAAAATGATCCACATGAGTAAATAGAGTTTATTTAACCAGAAATGTACACAGTCCGCTACAGTACTGTAGACCTGTATCTGCTCTGTATCTATCACTTATTATATTTTTAAAATATAGCTTATTTTAGTTTAATGAAAGAGTAATATCAAAATGACTATAGATTTTAAGACTGGAATGTTTTTGGTAGTTCCAAATTTCTCATACTCTGTATATATGAGTATTGCTTATTTAGAGCAGATTTGCTCTAGCAAAGCCCTGCACGTTTACAGCTAATGTTTGTCAGCATAAATAAGGTAAAAGTGCGCTTTAAAAAATACACTGCATTTGTTTTCACTGTCCTGCCATGATAAGTGCTAATACAGGCTAGCCTTGGTTTGTGTGTGAATGTTTATGGGTGTTTCAGTGCCCTGTAGCATCTAATCAAGAGATTGATCCTGTGTGTTTAAACAACGTACACACATGCACTTTTACCATCGTAGTGCATTTTGAAATCTGAAGAGCTAGCAATGACCGCTGCAGGTAATGTAGATTAGCATGTAATGGCCCTCGATTCATGCTTGCAACACGCTCCTCGCTAATGACGTCCAAACACGACACTCCATGCGTGGTGCACCAGGATCGATGGCCTCAGCACAAAGCATTCAGAATGGAGTTAACATGTGTCCCATTGGAGCCCATGGTCCAATCAGCCTGCGCTGGCCTTTGATTGGTGCGTTCTGCATGCGACCCGTCTCACGAGCAGACCGCTGCCTTCGTGCTCTTCTTCCGGGTCACACTTCTTCTGTCTCTCTGCTTCACTGCCTGCAACAAACATGTGCAGACGTACCGGTTGCAGTAATACAAAGCCATTCTTTTATAAAGGTAGTGTGCTGCTCTCTGCCCTTTTTACAATGAGCCAGCTGAGTGGGTGTAAAAGGGTGTATCTCCTTGTCTTTGGGTTATGGTTAATTTCTGAATTAAGCTTCTGGATTATCTTGATAGTTATGATAAGGTCTAGTACGGTTTACACTTGCAGCTGTGAGTAGACCAACATTTAGGGCAATGACTGGTCTTGGTAAGTATAGTAATAAGTGTGGTGACCTCTCCCTCCCGTACCTGTAATGGGGGGATGTGTCTGGTGCCAGCGTCCGCAGAGAACTGCCTGGCTCTCACTACCTGCAAGAGAAATCCCAGAGATCCATCAGCCCTTCCTCTCCACACTAATGAATCACTGTAATGCTGGCAAGATGCGTTTTGGAATGGGAAATGTTCACTTCAACATTTGTGCTTTTAATATTTGCCTTGAATATCAGGCGTCCGTTTACACTAGAGATTATTTATAATCTGCCTTCGATTTAGTAAGGTAAACATACGCCATCTCACATTTCCTGTTTTGTAGTCATCACAATAGTGAACACAGCATTTCACCTGAATGGGTAAGATGGGCGTTCATTTCTTCCAAGTAAAAAGGCGACACTTGGGGTCACGGCAGATTGCTGCCATGGATACGCACCTGCAGAGAGGTGGCCAGGTTGTGGCTGAGCAGGGAGTAGGTGCCAAAGCGTGATTTGCGGCTATACGGTTGTTTCTTTTTGTTGCTGTTTAGATGACGCCTCGACCTGTCAGTCTGATGCAGTAAAACACAGGAGAAATTACATTCAGCTGGACCTCGGTATATCTCACTGCCTTAAAAAAACATTTATCTCTCTCGCTCTCTCTCTCACACACACACACACACACACACACCTGAATGAGGGTGTTTGGATGGCCCTTGGCTGAGAAGGTCCCTGGCCGGTTGACTTGGTTGAGATGAGCTCCTCTCTCTCTCTCTGCCTCAGAGTGTCTCCGGACCCTCAACTGAATCGAATATAAAGACACTTAACAGATAGAAAAGCTGCATACCTTATATCAACTTCCATTTTTCTGTCCTTTGGAAAATTCCTTATCCTGCTTCACCACTGAAGTTCATACTGGTGAAGCTACTGGTCCTATTGGTCCTACTGGTCCTACTGTTCTACTGTTCTACCGCTTCAGGATAATTGCAATCCTACAACAGGAAACTGACACTGGAAACATCAATTAACACTGATGTCAATTAACACTGAACATTTTTATTCAGGTGGTATTCCCAAACTAATATTCCTATCAGTGTTGTACCTGAACTGCTGCAACCAAAGATGCATTTTCTCAATTTTTGCACACATTCAAATGCTTTAAATGTACTTCTATTCAGGACTCTGAAAACTGAGTGTGAATTCTTTCTGAAAGAGATTTATTAAATGAACTGAATTATGAATCCATTCACCATGCACTGTTGGGAATATCCAAGTCTTTTTTTGTTTTTATTAATTTCAAAGTACCGGATTTCCTCTGTTGAAGTAACGTCTAATATTATTAACTTATAAAAATAACATTTATTCACTTTGTCTCACCTTTTCCTGTTTTTAAGACCATGAGTTCATTTCTACTGTGAATTCTCTGAAAACATTTGGATCATGGATGTTTGGATTGAGTGCATTTTAAGAACTATGTACTTCATCTTCTGACCACCAGTGTATTAGTCATTTTTTCTTCTTTGTGGAAACTTGCTCCCATCTTTAGATCTGAGAATTCAGCTATTTCAAACTGTCCATTCTCCCGTGTCATAGCTACTGGAAAGGATTACCGCAAGCCGACTATCTATCGCATAGCCATATAAAGAACGAATATAAAAGTAGGTTACTGAATCATCTGACAGATAACTGGAGTATTTTCAAGGAAGAATATTATTATTTATATGCAAAGGTAAATAACCCAATAATCAGCCTTGCGGTACCCATTACATCACATACAGAGGACAGAATGCTGGTTTGGGGACATTTTTTCATTCTTGCCATTATGTTTATTGGACTCCAGTCTGCTCTCTCACTAGCACGAGCATCATTGGGTCTAACACTGCACTGCAGAGGCCCAGACTGGCTTGACCGTCCATTACAAGTTCTACATTTAACTCCAACACAACTAATTACTTAATTAGCAACACAGAGAAACAAAGAAGAAAAGCAACACATTTCGAATAGTTTTGTGAACAGTGGTGTGTGTGTGTGTGAGAGAGAGAGAGAGAGAGTGGGTAGGGGGACCTTAACATTAGGCGGAAAGCCAAACAGGACACTGACTCACAGTAGGACCATGGAAAGTTGGAGACATCTCGTTCCCTTCAGGGTATTTTTGGCAACCAGCATGGTAAAGGCTCACAACCACATTAGTGTGAGAGAGAGCTCAAACATCAAAGAGCTCATTCATATCCACCCATGTGGTTACAACAGTCCTTTGAACATGATGTGATGTCTACCACTGCCGCCTTTAATAACTCCAGTTTCCTCATCACACTTCATACCTGTGAAGTGTGTCCTCCTGGACAGTAATGCGCTCCTTACACACCACTGTGACGCCCACTTCCAGGAACAGAGTGCTTGAGCATGCCAGCTCACAAACCGTTGCTTACCACAGAAATAATTCAACTATGCTTGCTTAAATAAAACTAATGGTCTCACATTTCAAACAAGTGTGAATAACAAATTTCAAACAACAGTGCCTTTTGGATTACATTTCAAAAAATCATCTGTTCCATCCCTTTAGTAGCCATAATAGTTTTGATTATATTACAAACATTAACAGTCTTTTTCTTGGTATATCAGGTGGTAAACATGCATCTTTATTGTTTCGGAGAGCTCATTCCTAAGGTTTGTGCTTAACAATCTTTCCCAGTTGTACTTTCACATAATGTTAATTAGTAATTTTACAGTGCAAAACAACTCTGAACCCATTTCACAAGTGACTTTCATCCCCTACAAATCAGGTAGAGTGGAATGTGAGGAGGAGATGCACATGAAAAAACGTGAGAACAAAGTTGAGGGTAACGCGGGCAAGAGGAAGTGCTTACCTTAACGCTGCCTAGCGCCCCGGGGTCACAGTCGCTGCCGGTGTCGGCGCAGTCGAGAGCGTACGTGAGCAGGCAGCCCTGCACACACAGCAGACAGACCCACAGCACAGAGCTCATGGCTGCTGGAGTGACCCGCTGCGTGGTTGGCGGGGAAGAGAGAGAGAGAGAGAGAGTGGGGAACTGTCAGATCGGCACTTTCTCCCTCCGTGCTTTTATACGCCCAGCAGTAATGGAGACCAGATGGTAGACCAGGAGGAGAGGCCATGCAAAACACACACACACACACACACACACACACACACACACACACACACACACACACACATGTGAGATCTCAGGCACAGCTCATAGTGGACCCTGCTCCGTTTCACTCACACACACACACACACTGTCTGACCTCAGATATTCCCCTCCAACGCAGACAATGTATGGCAAGTCCATGTGGACACGCCCGCAACACCACAGACACATCTGTGCATGCTTCATTTTCTGAAGCATGCACTGGAACAACTGGCCCAATTAAAGGAGTTGTGGCGTGGTCCATAACGGTGATTATAGCTGGTATGGTCCTTATGGCCTGCCCGCAGTATGCCGCAGAGTAGCAGACGGACTTGCATGGCCATGGAGAGGAACTTCTCTCCAGCTGTATGATGAAGCCACATAATAGTCACATTCCCACTTTGTAGGGACATTTCTAGGTTGCTTTGAAGTCAACTGTGCTATTATTTGTGGATTTGTGGGAAGATGTGTTCAAAACAATTACCCAGCGTCCCCGACGGTCACATGGTACAAGGTTCAGGCAGCTGTGATCACGCGTAGTGCATACATGACTCTTTCAACCAGAGTGGCAGCTAGGTTCACCAACCTAATATTTAGTGCAAGATTCACTGTCCAGATGGGCAAAAGTGTGAGCTACAATACGGCCACGCTCCAGGAGACGTTTTGTTGCTCACAAGAGCTCGTCTGTGTCTCGACAGAGCGTCAATCTAAAATGGCCCACTCAGCACTTTTTTTTCCCTCTACCGTTGGCCTGAGCTCTGAACTGCTGACTCTTAACATCGCTGTACAATTAAAGCTTTCACAAGTCACACCTCCACTTTGACCACCATGGAGGCGGAGACAGCTGTGGAACCTGCTGATGGAAACGCCTCAGGTTTTACCTTCGTCCATGTAGGGCTCGTGCTAACTACGAAGCCTTCTAACCCCCACTCTGGAGAAATATATACACAATATACGTTTGTTGTTGTTGCTCTTGATAAGGAAGGAAATACTTCACACAGTATCATGTTAGGAAATGCGGTTCTTGTGTGGAATTTTGGATACTATCGTGATTTAATAGTGCCCAAATGTCTGAGTCTACTACCAAAGACCTGAGGAATTTACCATTAGGATAGGTTTTCAGCACATTGCAGAATAATTTTGCCACAAACTGCTTCCCTAAGCTCCTCTGACATTGCTCAAACAGCTGGAAAACATTTTGTTCCGCTGTTCTTCAAAGTTAAAGCCCTATCTGACCATAACTCTTGGAAAATTTAGGCCCACTAATGGGTGAAAACGGTGCAGTGTAAGGTTATGTTCTGTCAAGATTGAGAAAGTCCTGCCACGCAAATCATTCCTGAACTAATTGTGCTGAGGTGGAGTGTGTGTAGAGTGTGTGCTTTGGGTTCTCTTCATCAGTGTGAGTCATGTGGGGACACAACTGGTTACACGAATACAGTCATACGAATACATATATATATGTGTGTGTGTGTGTGTGTGTGTCACTGTCATTTAAAAAGATGGCTACAATATATATTTTTATCTATAGTGTATATATATATATATATATATATATATATATATATATATATATATATATATATATATATATATATATATATAGTATCCTCATATGTAGATGGCTACAATGTATATGGCTACAATATATATTTTTATCTATAGTATATATATATATATAGATATATATATATAGATATATATATATAGTAGCCATATCTTTTTGAATGACAGTGTTTTTACTGTTATTAAATGGGTCAGTTACTGTTTACTGTTATTAAATGGGCCAGGTTTCCTAAGCACTCATTATTGTTCAGCATGATTTGCATGGCAGGGATGCCTCCTTATCCAGTGACAGAGGCAGCTGTATTTTTCATAAATGACATATGAGAGTCATTTCAGGGCTCTTCTGCTTTGCTTGGAATGCGAACCATTAATTTTTCATACTGCTACAGCAGAAGGACAAATAACACATAATGACTCAAAGGATGCAATTACTACTCGGTTCATTTCCTTTTTTAGGTGCTTGGAGCATGTTGACCATCAATCAAGCTGACCAGGATCTGCAGGTCACAGTGTATTCAGATTGCAATTCTGGACCATTCCAGTCAGGAGGGAATAGTGCCATAGAATATGAAACATGTTTCTATAATTATACCTCACAGCTACTGCATATTTCATTACTGGGATATTTGCATTGAGGTGGTTTGAATACATATCCAGGTGATGTCATATACACACTAAAGTATATTAACACCTTTCCTTATTGTGGAGTAGTTCTGGAAGAACATAATGCGCAGAAGATTATGTCCCTACAAAGTGGGAATGTTACTATTATGTGACAAGAATGCAACCACAATATGCTACACTGAAAAAACAAACAAAACATTATCAAACTGCGTTATCCTTTTCATTTCACTAATTTTTACAGTTATTACAGTTATGAAAATGAAATCTGCGTTGAAAAATGTCTTTAATGTGATTAGTGCATGTGTGTGTGACAGGAGTCGGACTGACAGCGTTACGGCTGCACCAGGAAGTGAATCGGCCACACGCTGCACCAGGAAGTGAATCGGCCACACGCTGCACTTCTACATGTTGGCAGTAATTTTGTGTGTTTTGAGAGATAAATAGTTGTGGTTTGCTGCAGAGTGAATTGGCAGGATGTGGTTTTCAGTGCAATTTTCAGAGCGAATTAAAAGCTAAATAATATCAGCTACTTTGCTGTGTGTGTGTGTGTGTGTGTGTGTGTGTGTGTGTGTGTGTGTGTGTGTGTGTGTGTGTGTGTGATGTTGGAGGTGATATGTCCCTTACTAGGTGTAGATTTAAAGTAGTGTTTCTAGCCAGCATCACTCTCCCCTTCAGAGTGCCCATGTGGCGATGTTCCCAGCATCGCCGCTAATGTGGGGGAGTGCCGGGCAGAACTAATCCTAGTTCTGCGTCACCATCCTCTGCTCTCATTCGCTCTGTCTTCCTCACCGTTTCCTCTTTTATCTGGACAGCCTGACAGGTGTTTAAAACCCTCCCTGCCCGAGAAGAGTCCCTCTTCCTGCTGTAGTTTAACACAGTGGTGTGACAACAGGAGCCTTGTGCTTTATGGACACCTGAACCGTTTGGCATTTCGCAGTCGCGCCGCTGTTACTCCTCATATGTTTTACAGCGGTGGTCTTTATGTTGACGTTTCAGTCTGGTGGTACTGGTTCTGTTTACTCTGGGACCACAGCTGCATCATTTATTCTCTTCTCTTCTGGTTTGTTGTGCCCTGACTTGGAAGCCTGTCACCACCAGTCTTGCCACCTTATATCCAAGATTACACAAAAAGAAACACCAAATAGCCAACTGAAAAAAATATCTGGTAGTATCCTTTGTTCATTTAGTTAAAACTTCAGTAGTTACACTGACAGTCTCACAAACTGTGAGACTGTCAGTGTATATATTTTCTAATATTCACTCTAATTTGCAATAATTTTGTAAACATCTAACTTGATCGGTAAGTCATTGCTTTATTCTCTGTCTAAATGCATTGTGCTCTGGGACAAATGAATAAATGCAAAACAGAGCCAAATATAATCATTTATGCTGAAACCAACGAATTCAAGCATAGAAACACCATATAAAGACAAACACTTAAAAAATGGGGATTATGGCACATTTACATTTAATGTCTTCGTGAAGAGTTACAGGATAATGTATGCAGGTAAGGGCTCACTGACCTTATCTCCAAATGCCTTCAGATTTGAAATCGAAACCAATTTGGAGATAAGTGAAACTCTGCTGAAGCCATAATGAAATGGTGTCAAGAGAACTGGTATCTTGATTTAAATAGCAACGTGCAATCATTTCCCTGTGACTCATCCAAATCTGGCATAGCTGTGTAACACAAAGCATGTCTGATTTATTCAGCTAAAATGACAAAACCTTCCAGAGTCACGTAAGTTGCATTACATCACTGTCACCATGACCACACGGCTGGTCCTAGCTCCTCTTTATGATGACCAGTGTGCGGTTTGCGTATCTTTTTTGTATTCTTTTTGTGTCATCACCAGACATCCTACCTGCTGTGTCTAAGCGATATCTTCCTGTAACATTCATGACCAAACTGCCGTGAAGACCAATACCAACACCACAGTCCCAGTACCACAGAACCAATACACAATACCACACACTTCATTCTACTTGGCCTGTGGTGGGGTTTTTATCCACAACACCCACACACTCTCATGATGGCAACAGGAATATTTAGAGACACACGACTGGAACAGAAACTGAGGTATTTGGTGGACAGAGAGGATGTGAAAGATTTGAGGAGTGGACCGTGTAAATGTTGAAGGAATTAGCAAGAGTGAGAAACATGACTGAGACAGACAGAGAGTTGAGAGGAGTGCAGGCCATTGATTGGCTGGAGGGTGTATCTCATTCCCTCAGCTCCTCCTGACTCTCAGGGTGTTTCTCAATCTCTCAGCTCCCTCCTGTCTCTCAGGGTGTATCTCAATCTCTTAGACCCCCCCCCCCCCCACCCCCCGTCTCTCAGGGTGTATCTCAATCTCTTAGACCCCCCCCCCCACCCCCCGTCTCTCAGGGTGTATCTCAATCTCTCAGCTCCTCCTGTCTTTCAGGGTTTATCTCATTCTCCCAGCTCCCCCCCCGTCTCTCATGGTGCATCTCATTCTCCCAGCTCCCCCCCCCCCCCCCCCCCCCCGTCTCTCAGGGTGTATCTCATTCTCCCAGCTCCCCCCCCCCCCCCGTCTCTCAGGGTGTATCTCATTCTCTCACCCCCCCCATCTCTTAGGCATACAGGAAGCTCTCTGGATCAGCTTATGATTCATGCCAGGCCAAAATGCCAATGACCTTCTGTCTACAACTTTAGTTTAGATATCGTAAATGAGACAAAACGGATTTATTTAGATGTGTGAGACAGGCAGCTGCACCTTTGTAGAGTTATTTTACACTATTCATCGTCTGTCTCAGTAGTTTCTTGCTTCCAGTTTCCATGACAGCCTGGGTTCAAGGTGAGTAGTGCCATTCAGTGCAGAGCAGAGAGATTGAGGAAATGATGGCAATGTTTGTCAGTGCACAAGAAGAATAGGACCACTCATGTCCTCTGTGTAGGACCACTCGTGTCCTCTGTGTAGGACCACTCGTGTCCTCTGTGTAGGACCACTCGTGTCCTCTGTGTAGGACCACTCATGTCCTCTGTGTAGGACCACTCATGTCCTCTATGTAGGACCACTCGTGTCCTCTGTGTAGGACCACTCATGTCCTCTGTGTAGGACCACTCGTGTCCTCTGTGTAGGACCACTCGTGTCCTCTATGTAGGACCACTCATGTCCTCTGTGTAGGACCACTCGTGTCCTCTATGTAGGACCACTACTACTACTTCAGGTCACTACTACTGGTTACTACTACTGCTACTACTTCTGGTCACTACTACTACTGCTACTACTACTACTAATATTACTACTACTACTAATAATATTACTACAACTGCTACTACTACTACTAGAGGTGCCGCAGGATGTCTGTGAATGACCTGAGAAAGAGGCCTTGGAGATATTTTGTCATTTGTACTGCTTTCAAACAGTATTCAAACAGAGAAGGTCATTTGCCCACATCAGAAGTTTCATTTGGACCCTTAAGATAGATTTTCAGTTCTTTAGGTATTTCGGTTCTTCCCAGAGAGGTGCAGCTTATTGGAGGGGTCCTGTTCTGTGCCTCAGCAGTTTGGGTGTAGCAGAAGGAGGCGTGAGGGTGTAGAGTGTTTGGGTGTAGCAGAAGGAGGCGTGAGGGTGTAGAGTGTTTGGGTGTAGCAGAAGGAGGCGTGAGGGTGTAGAGTGTTTGGGTGTAGCAGAAGGAGGCGTGAGGGTGTAGAGTGTTTGGGTGTAGCAGAAGGAGGCATGAGGGTGTAGAGTGTTTGGGTGTAGCAGAAGGAGGCATGAGGGTGTAGAGTGTTTGCTGTTGAGCGGTTTTGGAACTGTGAGCAGGACGTGCGTCCTTCTGCCTGCGGTCAACAGTCCGCTGTGTGTCATGCGCTTGTTCCTTCCTGTCCAATGCCTCCTTCCTGTCTGAAGTCTGTTTCCAGACTGTATTTATTTGACGGGAAGTCTTGAATATTTCGGTGCTTCCAAAAATCTCATTTCTTGCTCAACTGTGACATTTTAAAAAGTGTTTTTGTTCTTGTATTTCTTTTAGTTAGGATGTGGTGTGAATATTTGTGAGTGACTGTTTAACATAAATCTTTCAAAACCGGAACATACCGCTCCAACCTACCCTAACACACACGAGCATTGTTAGCAATGGCCTTTGAAATGTCTAGCAAATCTGACAAGCCATACTACTGTAAATAGAAAGGATGGATGAGAACATTCAGTTGTCTTTGATGTCATACTTCACATATTTAAAAGGGCTAAGGTTAGCTAAATTGCTAAGGTACAGGAATGTTTGTGTGTTGCATTGAGAAGGCCAGCAGTCCAAAGATATGTAGTAATCAGAGCATAGCAGCAGTCAGAGTGCTTTGCTCTGCCATCTGTCCTTGACAAAGTGTTTAATGAATATTCATCAATTCTATGTAGCAGGTCTCTTGCATTCATGAGCTGATCGCTTTAATACATTTTCACCTCTTTTTAGGTGTAAAAATGAGGGCTAATATGTGTTTATTCCCTGGTTCATTACTGTTATTACACTGACTGTATCAAATAGTCTTCAACACGTTTTAGCCTGTAACCTTGAAGTGCTTTCTGAGCATATTACATCCAGCTTGGGGCACGTTTCCAATGCAAACTATCCAACGAGAAGCCGAAACCCCGAAACTGTGCTACTTCATACTCCACGTGCTTTTGTGAAGGCAGTGGGCCACTTCAAGGGCATTTGATGGGGAAGACCTAAAAATATGAGGAGAACCCTATGAACCTGGGCCGCTGTTCTGAAAGACGCTGTCGCTGAGAAGAGTGAGATTTATTAAAGGTAAGTCCAAAATCAGGGTCGTACAGGCAGGCAGTGGTCATATAACATGAACATAACTGACACGTAGAGACATACTTAGACAAACAAGCACAAATCGTATTAACTTTCAAAAACACATTAACACAAGAGGCTGTACAGAAAGCAATGATCAGCCCAGACTACACACTGGGTTTAAATACACCAGACTGCAAGCGAAACACCTGAGTACAATAACGATGGGGCCGGGTTACAAAACATGAGGAGAGACTACCAATGACAGAAAACGTGAGTGACAGGTAGGGGCGGGGCTAACCGTGACAGACAGTAATGATGTTGTTTTATAAATAAGAAGTTATAATCAAATAATATGTGGCAAAATATAGAAGTAGTATAATTTTTAATACTATGTTTGTTGCTAGATTATGTTGATGCAAGTCTTTGTTCTTGCTGGTTTCTCCGATCCAGGACCCTATAACTGGTGTCATGCTACCAGTGCTGAAATCATCAACAGCTTTACACCTCTACTGGTCCTGTTTTGTAGAAGCACTTAAATAGATTTAGAAGCAAAGTGTCTGGTCAAAGAGAACAGCTCTCGAAGCGAAGTGTGGGAGGAGAACTCCTGGCAGCGTTACGCATTAAAGTCACGTGTGTGTGATCTGGTGAGTGGGCCCTAAAGGGCAAGGAGTCTCACGCAGGCTTCTGTGGCCCTCAGCCCAAGAATGATGGGGTGTCCAAGCCCGGCTAAAAGGTGGAAGAATCCCAGACTAAACACTGAAAACAGAACGGGTAACACAACACCAGTATGGTGACAGCACCGGTGCGTGTGCACACTGGTCTCATTCTGCTAGCCTAAAAGTCATACAAATGACATAATTTGGACAGTGTATTGCTAAATTATAACCCAATTCTGGTTTTTCAGTAGTGAGAAAGCTCTCTCTCTCTTCGGTAAGATAATCATGACTAGCACTGCATCCTAGCACTCACCTTCTAAAAGGTGGAACGTGGAATTTTTCCTAACCACGACCTGCACCTCTGCTTGTAAACTGGGTGCTCTGACAGCCTACGGCAAGCTACGCCTGCTTGATGGAAGTGGTTATCCGTGCTTCAGACGTCCCACCATGGTGAATGTTCCGTTGTTTGACTTAATGAGGCAGTGTTTACAAGCTTTTATGTGGCAGTTGAGAGACGCAGTGAAGGGCTCACCTGGAGCTAGAGCCGTCTGCCCAGTGAGTGCTGGAGCGCCGTTTGGGAGTGCTGCTGTTGGCTCCAGTTCTAATACACACACACACACACACACACACACACACACACACACAGGGACGGAGAAGAGGCATGAGTCATATGGTTTGTTTGGTGTTTGTTTTGGTTGTTGGCTTTTCTGATTGTGTTCATGCCATTTTACGCTGGCTTAGTCAAGCTTGCCTCGCTTTCTGTGTGTGTGTGTGTGTGTGTGTGTGTGTGTGTGTGTGTGTGGCGCGCGCGCCCTCACTTCCGTACATGAGTAATTATGCAGACAGAAAATAAATCTGTGGAGAGAAGGAGAGCTACATGGACGGAAACATTTAAGCACTCCTCTTTCTCCACCAATCAGCTTCTCTTATTCTCTTATTGACGATCTGGTCTTTGGCTGTGAGCACATTTAACGCGAGCACACTCACTCAAGTCAAGTGAAGTTTTACATTCATAATCTTTCACATTTATTCCATGTTAGAGCCTCTGTGTGTGTGAATATCTGAGATTTAGATAGTAGGTCAAGTGTGTGGTGTGTAGCACATCTGTAAGCAGAGCCTGGAAACGATACGTTGTTGTGTGGTGTGTGTGTCATGTAGAGCCCCTGAGGGATGGCGTGTGAGCTGATGTTCATCAGTCTAATTGAGCGTTTGATTGCATCTCTACTCTGTGGCTCGTGTGCTCTGCTAGGCTCCTCCCACCCCACTAACCCCCCCCCCCCCCCCCCCCCCCCCCCACCTCTGACGCGCTCGCTTTTGCTTTTTGCCCCCACCGTCGAATGTGCTGATGTCACATATTATCAATGCTCTGGTTCTTCAACCATTGACTAGTAAAATTAATAACCTTTGGTTCTATGGAATAAATCCAGAATGTCCTAAACCTCTACAGGATCTGACTGCTGGTGCATTAGCACTTATGTATAATGTTCTTCAACACGATTGCCTGCCTGAGCCAAGCACACTGGCAGGTGTCTCTTCTGCAGTGCTATAGACTAACACATTTGGCACAGGTCTCCATGAGCCAATCTGTGATAAAAGTTTTATCAGAACATTTATCACTTTTATGAACCTTTAGAAACCCAGTGTCCAAAGTTGCTGTAGGTGCACACAGAGGTGATACTGGGTGTGTTTTTTTTTGCCAGTTCTTGTATAGATGATTGGACATCCAAACACATCAATAGGTCTGCAGTAACACCTGAAACTTTAGAAGAGACTCAATGTGTAGGTAGCTATAAAAGAGAAGAAATGTCATTAGATCATACTAGACTAACTTTATTAGATGTCTCATCATATGTGCATGCTGATGAAGTAGTGTGTGTACATACAGGTGTTTCTCAATAAATTAGAATATCATCAAAAGTTCATTTATTTCAGTAATTCAATACAAAAAGTGAAACACATATATAGATTCATGGCAAACCTATTTCAAGTTATTTATCTCGGAAAACTAGAATAATTAACACAAAACACCTGCAAAGACTTCCTAAGTGTTTAAAATGGTCCCTAAGTCTGGTTCAGTAGGCTACACAATCATGGGGAAGACTGCTGACTTGAAAGATGTCCAGAAGACACTGACACACTCCACTAGGAGGGTAAGCCACAAAAGGTCATTGCTAAAGAAGCTGCCTGTTCACATAGTGCTGAATCCAAGCATATTAATGGAAAGTTGTGTGGAGGGAAATAGTGTGGTAGAAAAAGGTGCACAAGCAACCGGGATAACCGCAGCCTTGAAAGGACTGTCAAGAAAAGGCTATAAAAAATTTGGGGGAGATTCACAAGGAGTGGACCGCTGCTGGAGTCAGAGCTTCAAGATCCACCACACACAGACGTATCCAGGATATGGGGCTACAACTGTCGCATTCCCTGTGTCAAGCCACTCATGACCAAGAGACAAGCGTCTTACCTGGGCCAAGGAGAAAAATAACTGGGCTGTTGTTCAGGAGTCCAAGGTGTTGTATTCAGATGAAAGTAAAATTTGCATTTAATTTGGAAATCAAGGTCTCAGAGTCTGGAGGAAGAGTGGAAAGGCACACAGTCCAAGCTGCTTGAGGTGAAGTTTCCACAATCAGTGATGGTTTGGGGAGCCATGTCATCTGCTGCTGTAGGTCCACTGTGTTATATCAAGACCAAAGTCAGCGCAGTCGTCTACCAGGACATTTTAAACCTCTTCATGCTTCCCTCTGCCGACAAGCTTTTTGGATATAGAAATTTCATTTTCCAGCAGGATTTGGCACCTGTCCACACTGCCAAAAGTACCAGTACCTGGTTTAATAACCACAGTATCACTGAGCTTGATTGGCTGGGGTATTGAGTCTATGGGGTATTGACAAGGGGAAGATGACAGACACCAGACCCAACAACACAGATGAGCTGAAGGCTGCTATCAAAGCAACCTGGACTTCCATAACACCTCAGCAGGGCCACAGGGTGATCGCCTCCCTGCCACGCTACATTTTTACAGTAATTAATGCAAAAGAAGCCCTGACCAAGTATTGAGTGTATTAACTGTACATACTTTTCAGTAGACCAACATTTCTGAACTAAAATCCTTTTTTTTCAGTTGATTTTATATAATATTCAAATTATCTGAGATAATGACTTTTGGGTTTTCATTGGCTATAAATTGTAATCATCAACATTAACAGAAATAAACACTTAAAATAGATCACTCTGTCATGAATCTATATTATATATGTGTATAAAAAAAATTAAATTAACTTTTTGATGATTTTTTTTTATTCTAATTTGAGATGCACCTGTACATTACTGCGTTTATTACATTTGGTTTAAGTCACCCTTTGTCAGTAATTGGAATGTCTATGTTGGGATGGCATCCCATTCAATGGAGGAGACGGCCACGAAGTTGAGTTCAGTGTAGATAGTGTCTACACCTTCTACTTCGTGTCTACACCATCTGAGCAGCTTCACCACTCTACACCACTCTAGAGCACTATTAGACAAGAACTGGTTCCTATAAGTGTCTTTAGGAGAACAAGGTTCAAAAAGCACATGCGGACACAAGGTGATGGTTTGTATATATATATTTTGGTGATTTAATTTTTTTATGGCTGCAGTTTGGGCCGTATCAGTTCCTTGAGAGCGTTCTAGCATGGGTCATGACCTCAGACCAATGTGCTCTCTGCCAGGCAGACTGATGAAAAAGATACTAGATCTCCTGTTAGCTCAGCCCAGCTGGGGGGGGGGGGGGGGGGGGGGGGGGGTGCATGTGCTTCTCTGAGTCAGCTAAGCTCTCCTTGTGGTCAGTTCTGATGTGTGTGCAAAGACAGTTCTCCTACTCTCTCATCAGTGCCGCTGCTACTTTGGTCACTCATTTGCTGACTCATAACGGGTTGAGGGAGGCCCGGTTGCTGGACTGTACCTGGAGATGGAATAGTCCATTAGGTCTCTTTGGGGGCCAGTCAGTGGGGGAAGGGTGAATTATGAATGGAAATTTAATTTAATGGGGTTTAAAGGAGATGAGTTAAAACACCAGAGTTCTTGAAGGTGAGGCTCATTTTTGTCAGGAAGCCTAGCAATGAATGTTCAAGGTCTTGGAGAGACAATGTTTAAAAAAAAAAAGACAGTCACATTGTTGGTTGAAGAGCATTTTTCAAAGGAGAACTGTCAAAAACCTGCAGCTGTTTGAATAGAGATAGAGGATAAGAGATCAAACGTGCACTGATGGGGGGATGGGGAGGGGCGGAGGGAGGGAGGGATGGATAGGGGATGAAAGAGGAACCAGAGGAGTTGTGATGAAAGAGAGGGGGAACCAGGGAAGCTGAAATTGGTCCGGGGCAGATGTCCAGAACCCCACAGCCTTACAGCTGCTCCCAAGTGTGCTCTACCCAGATTTTCCAAGACCAGTTTCAATTAAACATGTGGTTCAGGGTGTGACTGTTTGATATGTTTCCACAGCTACATCCGCCCAGGGCTCAGCGCCTCCGATGAGATTTAAGAGGACTTAAAATCAGCCTGAAAAGACCTGGGTTTCCCATAGTGCATTGCCCAGCTCCAATTTTTCACCCCATCTCCTCAAACCGGATCATCACGTTGTGTCACATCACCTTATTTGAATCAAACAGAGATGGAGATAGATATGTAATAATACACTTACTGTCTTCCCATTGAAAATGTTGCAGAATGAGAATTTTTAAAATGCAAATGGGAAGAATTGTAATTAGAAGAATAAAAACCTAGGAGCCAGTTTTAGAGGGTCTTAGGATTCTGTTTTCAAGTGAAAGATGCCATGTGATCGTGTTAGTAGCTGAGGTGTGGAGACCTTAGCAGGTTTGCACACACAGCACACAATCACACCTGCCTTATGTCAAGTAATGTGGACAGGTTGAAAATGAAAGGTGTGAAAAAATAATGAAGAGAAAAACAGATGAAAGATGAACTGATGTAGAAGATGCTGTAAGCCTTTAAATACAATGTTAAGGAGAAAGAGATTCCAGGTGCTATAATTACTATCAATTACCTTAATATCTTCATTTTGTTATCTCTTATATATAAAAAATGTCTTGCAAATTGATTATGTGAAAGGTTGGATTTTTCTTGAAATGCACTAGCCTTGATGTGTCTCAGCAGGATGGCCTATTTCTGGTCCTCTATGGGGTTAGCTCTGCTTCAAGCAGCCTACTGAGAGTCTTCTGGGGGAGTGTTGGCTCCATCCCTGTGGATGAAGTTCCTCTGTCCTTCATAAGAGGGCGGTGTTGGTCATGGTGCAGCCCATACGTAAGAATAATACCCTGAATAAACAAGGTATATATCATGCTGTGGTAACTGCTCTATTTTCTTGAATATATCACTGGTAGATTCCATCCCACAGTGCACTCGGGCCAGAATGCTGCTTTTTGAAACACTTTTCCCCTGAAATGTCCAGCTGTGACATAAGGATTGTCAATTCTATAGGAATACCTAGAATTTTGTGTACATGGCTGCTAATGTTATAAGGCTAAATAAATGCTGTTATCTGGCCCATGCAGCCATCCAGATCAGTCCAAAGGGAATTTCCTAAGAATTCAAATGTAGTTTAAAATATAACCTTCTGTGCATTGCCACTTAAGCATTAGTCTAAGCTGCACTCCTGATAAAAGCCTTCCTGGGGCTCACCACTGAGACACAGGGACTATGGATGATCCTGTGCTGCAGTGTGAAGCGGTGTATTTTATGAGGAAATATCACACACACATACACACACACACACACGCGCGCGCACACACACACACACACTAACAAAAAATAAACCTCCTTAGGCAATGAGAAAGTGGACTTGAGCCCAGCCAAAACACACACGCACACACATGCAAACACGCTCACACACACTTGCTTTCTTGGTGTGTCTTATTGTATTATGACAGGACCAGCTTTATACAAAGGTATTGGTTGTTTTGAAATTGTAAATCTAAGTATTGCCCTGCGAGCAGGTTTTGCCCCACTAAACCCACCCCCCACTGTTCAAGGGGCAGGTGCACCGCCTCCATGCAGGCCAGAATCTGCCACCCCTCAGTGGGGTTTCTCCTCCATGACCAGCGATGCTCTCAGAGGCTGAAATCAAGCCACATTTCCTCAGATTTATTCATTTCTCATGTATGGTCCACCATTGGAGGAATGTGATTTTTTTTCTGCACAGTGACCTATTTTTACAGACCAAGGTGCAAAGCAATTAAACTCCACTGACCAGAAAGGTGGTTTGAATGGACAGCGATGTCATGGGGGCGAAGACTGCATGATGGCCGTGAGTTTGTCTGAACGCTTACATACAGGCTTACTTTACAGACAGATGAGGCCCAGGACAAATGTAATGCTAAGTGGTTGATATTAGATTGTACTTCTTTTAAAGATCATTTTGGTTGTAGTGAAACTATTGTTTCAGATCTAATAGGGCAAGAATGTTCATGTCTGATAACCTTGTAATTTAACCGGATGTAATGTATAAAGGGCAAATCTGAAGTCTCTATCTTGTTCAACTTTGTATGCGCCTCATTTGACTGCAAAATTCCTACAAGGTATTTAATGGAGTTGAGGTTTGAATGAATGCAAGAATGGTAATAATTAAAAGGATACCATGCTGTAGTTGAAGTGGTGTCTTGACCAAACTTTTCAGTTGATCCAAACCTGTCCTGTGTCTCCTTATGTGTTGTGGAGAAGGTGAAATGATAGATCAGCTGTCATTTGGCTTTAGAATCTGAGCACGTTAAATGTGAGCATCATTACCATTGATTTATCTAAACACAAAACCTCTCTTTTCTTTAACAGACAGTATCGTTAACAGACCCCCAAGGCACCGACAATGCTGAACAGGCTAGTTATCACACTGACAGCAGTCAGGACACTGAAAACCTTCTTCACTAAATCTCCTATAGTGAAGAGAACAACAGCAAATTAACTTATACTGTACACATAAATAACAGCAGATTACCTTATATTGTATATATTAATAACAGCAGCTTATCCTATACTGTATATATTCATAACAGCAGTTGAAGATAATCTGTCATTTATTGAAAGAATAGTAATCCTAATTTATTTGAGTACTTTTGAGTTTTTTTAGGTTAACATGGACAGCTAAATACTCTATTTTCCCTCTCAACACTTCTCCTTGTTACACAGAATGGATTCTTTGTCATGTTCCATGACTGGGACATTTAGAGATCATCTCAGACTCTGGCTACATTTTCTTTTAGACCGGTAGAGGACAAAGAGCCTGACTACCATACAACATCTCTGTAAAGGCATTAGCACAGTCGGTAACCTTAATAAAGCTGCTGCCCCCACGGCACGTGTTGCATGCACGCGTTGCATTCATGTGTTGCATGTCACCTGTGTTATTTATTTGGCACAAGGCGTGTCAAAAAGGAGCTGTGAGCTGGTGTTTGTTTATGAGTGCATTTTAATAGACTCTGTGATCCTTCCTTCTTCACCACTGAGGCCCTTGTGTGACAGGATCCTTGGCTCTGGAGAGCTGTGTCAGTTTGTCTTTCAGCATACAAGTCTCGTGTTTCAGGAAGAGCCACTTTCAAATAGAACAGGGTAGTGGTATAACACTGGCATTAAGGGAGATTTTATAACACCCTGTCAGATTGTTAGATTAAAATGAGCAAGAATAAATGTGCCCCAGTGGCCCTAGAGAATGGCGCTAAGATAATATGATGTGCCACACTGATGGATTTAATAGTAGCAAATGGGTTTTAGTGACTTTCAGGGGCAATTCAGGTCTCTTTGTTGGTGTAAAAGAGCACGCGGGAGGCAGTGGGTGGTGTTATTTCTAACTGTCCTTCATTGCTCTGAAAAGCCTCACCTGGGTCCTTTAGGAACTTGCTGCTGTCATCAGAATGAGCCGCTGCGCTGTTGTTGATCAGGAGGTAAGGCCAGCAGCAATGCCTCCTCCATCTCCTCCACCTCCTCCATCTCCTCCACCTCCTCCATCTCCTCCACCTCCTCCATCTTCTTCTCCTTCTCCACCTCCTCCATCTCCTCCACCTTCTCCACCTCCTCCATCTTCTTCACCTTCTCCACCTCCTCCACCTCCTCCACCTTCTCCACCTCCTCCATCTCCTCCACCTCCTCCATCTCCTTCATCTCATCTCCCCCACCTCCTACACCTCCTCCATCTCCACCACCTCCTCCATCTCCTCCACCTCCTCCACCTTCTCCATCACCTCCACCTCCTCATCTCCTCCATCTCCTCCACCTTCTCCACCTCCTCCACCTCCTCAATCTCCTCCATCTCCTTCACCTCCTCCATCTCCTCCATCTCCTCCATCTCCTTCATCTCATCTCCCCCACCTCCCCCACCTCCTCCACCTCCCCCACCTCCCCCTGTAACGAGGCACCCCCGAACACGGTGGTGTCGCGCTGGTTTCGAGGAGTGTAGGACTCAAGTGCAAACCCACTAAAAGCAAAAGGCAAAAAACAGCCAAACAGAAACCTCCGCGACAGCGGGAAAACGAAAACAAAAAACCCAGAGGGAACAACAGAAGAACTACACGGAGAAACTCGACGTGAGTATAGACCAGGTAAGTAAACAAACAAAAACACGCGGAAGGGAATACAACGCGTCTGAAGAAATAACGGGAAAACGAAAATCACATGGAGAACGGCTCAACATGTCAAAAGGAGAAATAAAATAGATGAAGCTTAGGTAGGCAAGACCTAAGCTTCTACCAGATTACCTGTCAGCCTGTCCACCAGAACACTGGTAGACAAACCGACATAGAACAGAGGGAAGAAACAAACAGAACGTACAAGAGACAAAACCTGAGAACACTCAGGGGAGAAACAGAAGTAAACAGAGAAACGTAGCAACTGCACAAAGGCGAGAGTAACTGGCTTAGGCTGCGAGCGTGAATACGACTAACAACTTCAGCAAAGGACTGCTGAAGTTGCTCGCCTTAAGTAGGCTGCAAACACCTGCAGCCTATTGTGCCTGATTGCCCCCAGGTCTAGCTCGCGGGCTCCTCCTTGTGGCGACCGGAGGAACTGTCCTGGGTCCAACCCTGACACCCCCACTTCCTTCATCTCCTCCACCTCCTCCACCTCCTCAATCTCCTCCACATCTGCTTCATCATATGTACAGGATGCACTATTTCAGCATTGACAGGGAAGATACATATGCTGCCACATTGATTTCCTGATGGAGAATAGGAATACGCAACAAAATGCAATCTCTCTCTCACTCTCTCTCTCTCTCTCTCTCACTCTCTCTCTCACTTTCTCTCTCTCTCATTCTCTCTCTCTCTCTCTCTCTCTCATTCTCTCACTCCCCCTCTCTCTCTCTCCCTCTCTCTCTCATGATAGGCCTGACTGGCCTGTTTAAAGACTCGTGGCAGTTGGCACCACAGTGGATGTGTTGCCTGGTGTCTTTGTCATGGGCAGCTGGTCTCTGTGGTAACAGACTGATCTCTGATCCCACTGTGTGGTTCACTAACAGGCATGAGGCATGAACAACCCTATCTGACCTAACTTACGTGGTCCATTCACCTAGTGAGTTTATCATTCAAGACGTTTTTTTCTGAATGAAACGTTCTTTATAAACATTCTGTACTAAAGTATTACATCCATTAGAAGACATTTTAGAAATTGGATCAGCATTGATTTTTAGCATACAGGCAAAGTTCAAGAATCGACCAACAACCTGCTCTTATATAACCAAGGGAGCGACTTACCTATCAAGCTAGACTGTGTTATTCCCATCATTAATTCTGAAGTCTGAAGAGTTACAATTTTATCCAGTAATAAATATAAGCGTTATTTCTTTTTAACCATTGGTTATGCGAAATTTACATAATTATGCAAAAAAAAAAAAAAAACGTTACTCAAGTGTCTACTAAATTCTGCCACATTCACGTGGTATCCTTTAAGCTGTTAAGAAGATAAAGCCCCAAGCAGCCAGCAACTTAAATAAATCCGTTAACATTTCCCTCGCTTGTATTTGTTAGAAAAGTAAGGTAGGTTTAAAGATGACTACCGGCAAAGTCATGACTGTTGTCTCCCCCATCAGACAGTGAAGGGTTTATTCATGAATTTATTTTAAATACGTCCTTGAGCCGATGCTTAGTGTGGAGTCTCGCGGAGACAAATGATAATTGGTGAACCCCACCGTCTCTTCGCCTGCGCTCCGATCGGGCACCGTGGCGCGGCGGCGTTTTGAACGGGCGCGTGTTGCGCCGCTGTGATGCGCCACTTCCATCCTGCGCTAACCGCGCTCTCTGATTGGACGAGCATCGCACCGCTCAGGTGGTAGAGGAGGATGGAGGCAGCCACTGGATGTCACCGCGTGAAACTGGGGGACCGAAAAGGGAGAAACGATCAGTTATTCGGCTTCAGCTGCACACTCGACCGTCGGACACAAACGTGTTTAGGGCTGTATATAAAAGCACAGCGCGCGCACAGACGCCAGTCCTGCAAAGCGGCGTGTACCAGTCGGCGCCCCGTAAGTCCAACCGCGTGACCGTGCCGTCGGCGTGGGAAAAACGGACAACACCACCGTGAGACTGGAGAGAAACCCAACGGAAGTTTGCCAAGCCAAACACGTATCATCCTGCTGCTGGCGCCCGAGAAAGGCTTATCCGTGGACACCTTCGACATCCAGCGGACGTGGTTTTGCGTAAGTTATTTAGTAGCTATAGGATATCTTTGCGAATTCGGGAAACACGTGCACCGAATGACTAAGTGATTAAATTTTTATGTAAAGACACAAAACTTTGTGCCCGAACACTTGTCGGAGGAAAATAATCAGATTACTGGAAGCAGTCGCCTGTTTTCATATGCTGATCTAATCCTGGCGAGCGGTAGGTGGGTGAATGATGGGACGTGGCACGGGGGCATTAAGGTGCAGGCGGGATGCACAAACACAGGAGCGCCGTTGTTTATTTAGATTCCGTCGGGAGGACGTGGCATCTGTAATTGGAGGCTGAACCAGTCGAGTAGTTTATCTCGCCTGGCCGCTTTTGCTTGGATGTTAGGAGATTTGCGGTGTTGTCAAGATGTGAAGCATGTGTGAATGTCTTGGATAGGGGGAAAAAAGTCAACCTTGGCTACTGTTTTTGCGGACAGTAATGTTTTAATGTCCACTTTTCCCAGGATTTATCAGGCACGTTCTAAAGTATCCCACGCGCCTCGCGTCTCTGAGCGTTCTGGTGAAACGTGTCGCTCACGTGCCGTTAAGTGTCATGAGAGCTGTCCATAATGTTGGTGCTGAAGATTTGGAACCGTTGGGTGCAGAGCAGATTTAACGGCGTTAATCCTGAGTATGGGAAAAACGGGCGGGCTTTACATGGTCGGATGCTTTAGCTTTAAAAATCAACATTGGGGGCGTGTTGGATGGTGTTCGACACTTGATATGGGAATACAATACATGATGGTATAGGCCTAACGATGATTATTAAAGCTGAATTGTAATATTTGTGGTGTGTGTAAACGGTGCCCATCAGGAAGACGGACTACACCTTCCATATATAGTGGAAGAAAGCAAAATGAATACAGAGGTTTTCCAGGCTTGTTATATTTTGATCTCTTACCCAGTGCCATGATTTTATAATGCTGTTCTGTGAGTTTGTGTCCACCCTGCTGCTGGGAACACAAAGGTGAAACTGTGAAGTGGAGAGTCGGTATGAAGAGCAGCCTGTAGTGGGTGCTTCTCAAGGTCCAGCAGATGAGTGCGTCTGTATTGCTTCTCCATTTGAACTGTTCAAGGAAGACAAATGACAGAACGTCGATGCATATAGCCTGCAGAGAGCCGGTCTCCTTACGTCATGCATCTGAAGATCTTGCAGAGCGAGCTGCTCAGATCACATCTTGCCATCAGCCTTGTTAAACCCACTTGCTGGCTGTACCTGTCTGTTCGGTTTTCTTCTGATCATGTCTGATGGAACTGATCATCACAGCTTTCCACCAAACGGAGGTGCCTCCAGCTACCCTGTCTTTATATCCGCTAGTGTTGCTGAAGCAGAGAGGTGAACGATTTCCTCCATGTTGAGCTGCCAAACCAGGCAACACCGAGTAATCCCTTTAATTAGAGTGATGACTGTTCAACTCACTACACCCCCACCCACATGGGTGCCTAACTACACTTAGGGTGCCTCACATATTAGTATGTAACTGTATAGGAGAGGAGTGACCTTCCTAAGAGTGCCTTCTGACTCACAAGTCTTCTGAGTCAGATTATGCTTTAAAGATTATGCACCCGGCATTAGGAGGTTAAATACTGAGATTAAATAAGCCCATTTCTCTTAATTGCAAAGCAGAGCCATGATCTCATCTGTTCATCTAGGATAAGCGGTGCATGCTGATGTCACATGGGTTTGTGCCACATCTGTCTGTCTGCAACTTTGGATTAAAAATGGTTCCATTCTAGGGCATTCATAAAACCACATCATATCCCCCAGGTCAGTGCGCAGTTCTGAGTTATTAGTTGAACCTACAAATATACAGATTGTTTGCATGGGAAATAATTACTTGAAGATTACCTGTGCATCACTTCGCACAATATTCATAGAATAAAGTACAAGCAACAGAATGTCCTACTAACCATTAAATGTCACTGGTGAACAATAAGATGGGTGAGTTAAAAACTGCATTCTGTCCTTTAGCGTTCTGTCTTTACATCATGACGTGAATAAGAGTCCAGCTGGTGGAGACCACTGTGTTATGGCAGTTCTACATCAGGGTTTCTAATGCAGTTTTCACATCTTGCTGGATGTTTCGTGATTTTGCATCTTCTTTAGAAGGACCGGTTTTACAACTTTGTGAAAGGTTTTTTGTTAGAGAAAAATGTTTTTAAAATATTTTCCTTGAATTTGTGAGGGTGGTCTGTGAAGGTAAAATTGTACGAGTTTAGAGTGGACATTTGGGGTTGGAGATATGGGCGGAGTTATGTGTGTTCCTGAGCTTACGCACAGATCGTCTGCCTCAGACACACCTCGGAGCCTCGGTGTAAATCGCATGACCAATTCTAGCAGAAGCAGCTGATGTTTGGGTTTCTGCTTAGAGGTCTTTGGTATGCATGGTTGTCATCGATCCCTTGACCAAAATGTATACAATGCGGTATATATTTATGCAAGCAGGTCTGCTGTTTCAGTACTACACCTTTTATTATATGATGAGGTGTTTCGGACACCATGAGGGTTGGTTGCTTAGTTCATCAATAACTTTGATGAACTAAGCTACTTGTGGCTAGTTGTATTGTGCGAGGTTAAGTTCCAAGGATTCCATGGTTGTAGCTCTTGGTGAACATGTATTTATCTAACCATGCTTCAGGCAAAAATCTTAGCAAAAAAATATCAACAATGTTGATGATATAAACGTTGGTCAAATGTTATGAACTAGAGAAGATTGTTAGAGTGTGTGCTTCTCGGAGGGTATGGTTGTGTAATGAGTGTGTGTGCATCTGTGTTTCTTGGAAGACACTGTTTCCTCCATCAAAACTCAACCCTGAAGCGCAAGCTGAACTCGTATACGGCCGAGTACGGGTGCGCACCGTCCCAGAAATCCCTGCACTGTGTTAGCTGGCAGGCATATGCTGGTTTAGGCCAGACACAAAGAAGTGAGAGCTGCCTTGATAACAGAGGGACAGTAGCAGATGCTCATTGGGAGTTTTAGAATCACAGATGCACAGATGCTGGCAGGGTCACGCGTAATAATGGACTGACCAACTTTAAGAAGCTGGCCCTCCCTCTCTGCCCTTTCTCTGCTCTGCTGCACAGCTAGGTTTAGCCCGGGGCTCAGACACTGGCTGGGTGCCCTTTTTCCTTCACTGTCTGAAGTACTTGATTAGCTCCTGAGCTGCAGAGAAAATCGGTGCAGACTGATCAGGAAAATGCAAGTCTTTCATAAAGAGGCGTGTTCTCGGCGAACGCTAAAAAGGTGCATTCACCACAAATGCCTCCACCTCCACCCTGCGGGAGAACATTTGTTTGCTTTCTGAGCATTTTCCCTGGCTCGGTGACTGCTGCAGACTTGGGTGTGTGTGTGAGTGTGTGTGTTGAAATGTATTTATTTTTTTATTAACCTTCCTGAAGACTGTTGGTGGGGAGTGGGAGGGAGAGAGGGGGTGCTTGTGTGGAACTGTCAGAATGCAACCGCTCGGCTCTGTCGAGTGTTTGTGTGGAGAATTTAAATGACTGTACACGGAGGTTAATGATATGCACATCTGAATATGGTTGTATGTGAGTTTGACAGAAACCTAAAAACGCGTGACTTCAGCTGCACGTCTCTTTCTCGGCGTGCGTCAGTCAAGGGCAGGATGGTTGTAAACAGAGGGAAAGTAATGTGATTGGTGGAGGTAAGGAGCACAGCTGACTGAGTCATCACGGCAGCATCATCCTCCACCCTTCTCTCTGTGTTCACTGTCATATCATTTTTATTTCTGTTGAGCAGCCCGACACACACACACACACACACACACACACACACCTAGTCCCCGTAAGTCCCCACCCATCTCCACACACCGAGTTCCTGTTCCGTAAGCTGAATGAAATGCCCCCCCACCCTGTGGACTTCAGCTTCCTATAAAAAGCCAGCCTGACTAATGGGCCCTCTGGCAGCTCCCATATAATGGTGCGTATTTGCCTCATATATTCCCCTCTATGAGCCTATGAGCCTGCTCCTTCAGCCACCACTGGGGAGGGAGGGAGAGAGGGAGAGAGGGAGGGAGGGAGAGAGAGAGGGGGGGAGGGGGGGAGGGAGGGAGGGAGAGAGGGAGGGAGGGAGAGAGAGGGGGGGAGGGAGGGAGGGAGAGAGAGAGAAGCAGAAAACATAGACAGGACCTTCCTAGTTCATTTCATACTGAGGTTGTACAGCTTACTCAGGTGCTGGATGTAATTAAGGAGTATTAGAAACAGGTGTGTTAGATATATGATGAAGTATGGATCCATACAAACTGATGTCCACCAACAGCACCTGCTAATAGCAGCTCCTCGCTGGTTCTGGCTTCACCTTTTGAGATGCATGGATGTAGATCTCTAGGTACCCATATGATCATCGTAAGAAAAAAAAAAGATCAATTGGCTTCCAAAGGATTTGATTGCAGCTTAATGATGAGTCTCTCTCTCTCTTTCTTCTCTCTCTTCTCTCTCTCTCCCTCTCTGTGTGTGTGTGCATGGACTAACCAATCACGCAGCTCTTTACATCACACTGTGTGTGTCTACATGCACCATGAATACGAGAGAGTGTGAGAGATGGGCAGAAAGGGGGGGGGGGAGAAAGAGAGAGAGAGAGAGAGAGGGAGAGAGAGGTTGTGAGTGTCATTAATTAGAGGAAAAGCAGTGCACAGTGCCATCATAGAGAGAGGTGTGGAGTGACAGCGCCATCACAGTTTAGTGTTCTGCAATCAGCTAATCACGAAACTAGTGCATTCCATGCAGCACCACGCCTGCCACCTCAGAACAACGAGTTCCTGTCAGGAACTGCACTGCTGAGCCAGAGAAGCCTCCCGAGTCCCACAGGAACCCCCTTCTGGAGCGGCAGAGTTAGCCGACCAAGGAGGCAGCGGCAGGGATCGATCTCGGTGAGGGTCTGCCGAGTTCCACACCCTTTTCTGTGGAGAAAACGCAAGTGAGAAGTTTCCTCGATAGCTGCAGTTCCAAAGGCAGCGGAACAGGGGAGCCTTATAAGGATGACGCCCTTTAACAGTGTTGGTCAGGTGTAGGAGGTCTGCCAAGAAGTATTTTGGTTTCCTGTTGCCCGATGTTTCTCTGAAAATCCACCAGAGTTGGTTCAAGACTACAGAATGTCGCATGACGACTTCGAACCAAGTTGTATGTCTTTGACTAAATATGTCGGCAGATGCATGATGTTAATGTTTGCCATCTTGTGTGAGTCTGATTAGGTCTGATTGCCCTGCAGTGTTGTCCAATCGGTGAGGAATACGTAGACCCCGAGGTGCAGTTCAAGGTTCAATCATTTTTCCCATTTTCTGGTGCACCTCCAAACACGGTGCCACAGGACATCTAGCAGAAGGTCTTCCATACTTGTCCGTTCAGGTGCAAGTGCTGCTTCTGACTCTTCAGGGATGCATCACAGGAAGGTCAAAGTTCAAAGTGCAGAGCAGATTTCCACCTCTCTCATCCTTCTAGGAGCTACAGGCTTTTCTTGTAGAATAATGACCCAACATCGCACAGCACTGGTCAGAACCTTTGTGATAACATGTCATATATGGGTTGAATTTGTTGTCATTATGATTTCAAAAAGGGCAAAAACAATCGTTTTATAATAACTGGCTTGTCTTCTACCACTATTCATTATTATTCTCTGAAAAAGTATTTTAAAAAATCACGTATTCTGCCAGGGTATATAAACTTATGAGCAAAACTACATGTGTCAGTTATTCACAAGGTCGAGTCCATAAAGACTCAAAGGCATTCTCAGTCAGTCCAGAAGTTGAGGGTTTTTTTATGCTCAGCAGCAGCTGTGATATTAGTACTTAAAAATGCAAAGTAAATATTGAAAGCTTTGGTGCCGTGTTTCCCCAGGAACTGGACCCAATCGTGTCTTTGTGCCCGTCTTTGACTGCCACCACTGACCCAGGCGTGGCAGTCATGGGCCGAAAACTGGACCTGTCCGGACTGACGGATGGGGAGGCGGAGCATGTGCTCAGGGTGGTGCAACGAGACATGAAACTGCGCAAGAAAGAGGAAGAACGCCTCAGGCAAGTGGAGCGTGTGAGAGCGTGTGGGAGCGTGTGGGAGCGTGCAGAGTGTGTTGGAGTGTGTGGGAGCGTGTGGGAGCGTGCGGAGGGTGCGGAGTGTGTGGGAGCGTGTGAGAGCATGCGGAGGGTGCGGAGTGTGTGGGAGCGTGTGAGAGCGGGGCGCGTGCGGAGCGTGCGGAGTGTGTGGGAGCGTGCGGAGTGTGCGAGAGCGTGCGGAGTGTGTTGGAGCGTGCGGAGTGTGTGGGAGCGTGTGAGAGCGTGCGGAGGGTGCGGAGTGTGGGGCGTGTGCGTGCAGTGCATGTGTGCGCATGCGTTCAGCCAGTAGAAGGTCTGCTCATGTTCTACAGTTTCCTATAACCATATATTCCATTATCCTGTATCCCGTCCATTAGACCCGTCTGTCCTGCTGAGGTGCAGGTGCAGTTCCCTTTGTTCAAGGCAAACAAGAAAAACAACCATCGCAGCCTCTCTCCTTGTGATATTCCATCTCTGTTACTCAACATTTTCTCTTTTTTTGGTCCGATTCCTTTTTGTGGTTTTCAGCACCTTGTAACAGCCGTGCAGCGAATACTTGTAAGGTTGTCAGTGTGATGTATGAGTGGCCCGCTGCCATCATGCTGACGCACCTCTGGCCCGTCCGGCCTGGAGTCGTGTGGTGTCTGTCTGTAGCTCAACTGCTGGAGGCAGAGCACGGTGCTGCCCAGCCCAAGGTGGTGGGTCTGGTTCCCAGGGAGTGCACGTAGTGTAGTACTTTCTGCTGGTCTGAGTGGGGATGATGCGCATGTTGTGTGTTGGAGTTTGGAGCAGTGCTGCTCTTCAGGAAGCACCAGGGTGGTGCTGGAGGTCTCCATCTCCACGCTGGTTTGTCTGGCCATCCTGCCACACACACACACACACACACACACACACACACACAGGGTTGAACCTCGTCAGGTTGGAGGCTCTGGTTTGGATCCAGAGTGATAATCCTGACACGTCAATGCTCTCTTACCTTATTGGCTTTCTCTCTCCTCTCTCTGTCTCTCCTCTCTGTGTTTCTGTCTCTCTCTGTCTCTCCTCTCTATCTCTGTCTCTCTCTGTCTCCCCTCTCTCTGTATCTGTCTCTCTCTGTCTTACTTCTCTCTCCTGTCTCTGAGTGAAGGCTTTCACCCCGTGTTGAAGTCCTCCGATCTGGGATTGAGGGGCATCAGCCCCGTCTCCCTCTTGCCCTGGCGGTCAGATGCTCAGCTCTGTCTGATGACTCAGAGCCTCTGTCATTCTCGCCGCCCTCCTGATTGATTTGGCCAGCAGGCTCTTGGCTTTCGATAGGAAACCTCCATTTAGAGCAGCTTAGCCAGAATACCAGGGAAGAATCTTCAGTTTACATGTACAGTTTTACATGACTGTAAAACAGAATTATTGGAATTAATGGAAAATCAGTGGATGGAGTATTTATTTGCTAAATTATAAACTTATTACTGTGCATAGTGCATAGGTGAGAGAAATTGTAGATGGAATACAGTGCATTTTATCACAGTGTATAATTTAAGCTTCAGGTTCTACTGTTTCCACACTTTCACACTTTTTGCAAGGCTTAACAACTTAGCCCATTTTTACCTGAATGAAGCATTCCACAGACACAGTTCATGACCTCGTACTTTACCCTGAAAAGCCCAGAATAGCTGATTAGTAACCAGGATAACATATCTTCATGGTATACCAAAATGCTTCCACATTCTCTTTCTTTGTGCTAATCAAACACAGCAGGAGTCAGGAAAGACACATACACACACACACACACACACACACAAACAATAACACCCGCTGAGCTGAGAGGACATATAGCTTAAAAAACCAGAGGGCATAATAAAGGAAACAAAATGTGTGCAGTTGCTGGCCTGAACTTCGCCAAGTCGTTTCCAGATGACAGGATGCTTCTTCACCACACCTCGAAATTTTGCAGGGGAAATAAAGAGGAAATGACTTCTTTTTCTGTGATTCCTATGCTGCTAGCTTTTACAGTCAGTCTTTCCTCTCTCTTCCTTTCTCTCTCTCTCTCTCTCTCTCTCTCTCTCTCTCTCTCTCTCTCAGCCTGCACCTCCCTCTCTTTCAACTTCCCCTCAGTCCTCTACTGCGGAGGAATCGATCGTACTCGTGCTGTGAGCAGGATAAACGGGTTGCTTTATCCATTCTTTCAGATTTCTGCAGTCGAATTTGGTTCAGACGGTGGTCAGTCCAGCAGAGGGGTCACGCACAGCCCTGCAGGAAGTCCCGCCTTCTGCTTTTACCCACTGCTGCACAGCGAAGTTCTGGTGCCTTCTGACCCAGGACCAGGGCTGGCTGACCTTTTCTGAACAGGAGCAGGGGCTCACGTCTCCTTAGCTGTCGGAGGTGTTGTGGTGTTCAAGAACTTGGTAGTACTTCCCTATCCACGTGAGGACGGACAGAGATGTATCCACTAGCATCTGACGCTCTCCACAAGAGTGTCGCTGGTGATGACGGGTGCACAATCTCCCATCTGCTTCCTAAATTCCACCATCAGCTCTTTTAGTTTTGGCAGCACTGGGGTTGTCCTGACACCAATACGGCGGGAATCGACTTCTTCCCGCTTTGCTGTCTCATCACCACTGGAGATGACGTGGTGGTTGTGTTATCTGCACATTTGCCAACCGTGTTGAGGTGCTACACGGTGTGGAGTACAGGAGGGAGTCACTCCTACTTCCCTGTGGAGCGCCTGTGTTAAGTGTTAAGGGAGTTGACCCCGCCCACGTTACCACAGTCTGACCACCTGGCGTCCAGTCTGATTGGAAGCTCAGGATCCAATAGCATATGGAGCAGTTTAGACCCAGTTGGCATAGTTTCCTGTCTGGCGTGGAGAGAATGATGGTGTTGAAGGCAGGATGGTGATCTGCAAGCAGCGTTCTCACGCATACATCCTTCTTCTCCAGGTGGGGGAGGACGGTGTAAAGGGCGTGGAGAGGCATGGGGCAGCAGGTCCAGTGGGAGAGGGAGGCCGTAAGGCACGTGACCAGCCCTTCAGAGCGTTTGCTCAGTATGAGAGTCACATCCACCGGGACTAGTCTTTTAGGACTTGGAGGACTTGGCCACAGGAACCAACCACTGAGGATTTGAGGCATGCTGGGACATCAGAGAGGAGGGGAGATGGGTTAAAGGTGTCGGTGGCCGGGAGGGCAGTGACATCATCATATGCCACGTGTGTCTTTCAACTGGGATTGTCCGACCAGCAGTAGATTGTCTTAGTAACTGCACCTTTCTGTTTTTACCTCTGCCTGTAGGTGGAGATGTGAAGAATGGAGCATTGATCTGATTGGTCGGGTGTTGGGGAGGGCATTGTATACATGTCGGAAGGGGGAGTAGCAGTGATCTAATGTCTGGCTTATCCTCATGCTATGAGTTATGTGCTCAAAGTGTTCAGGCGGTACTGTCTTCTTGGAATTGCTTCATTAACGCCCCCATACCCAACGACCTTTGGGTGCCTGCTTTCTTGTTTGTTGTTGGGTCTCGTTTCTCAGTGCTGCAACACCATGTCAGTATTTGCCTATGGATGAATGTTCACTGCTGTACTTGTAATGGTGGAGAATTTCCCTGGCAGCCAGAATGGGTGACGATATATAATGATCTCCAGGAGAGGAGAGAGTGTCGCAGAGACAGACACAACTGGCACGGCTCACCAATGTTCTGGAGATGGACACAGCAGGCATGACTCACCAACAGATCAAAGTGTGAGTTTGTTAGTATTTGTATGACAATTATGGGTGACCAGAGCTTTGGGATTATTATATTGTGGCTTTGTGACCTGCCAGATGTAACTGAGTTCATCTTCTAAACCCTCTGAGCTGTAGAAATCTGCTGTGGAGTTGATTAGACATATTGCAGCTCTTGGGACGATGATTCATCTTCATCCACCGTTGGAGTTTTGCATTCATTCATTTGCAGGCTTTTTGTTTACCTGTGTTTGTCTCACCTGCTTCACTCATGTCTGATTTGCTTGTTTGATTTTGCTGTGTGGGCGGAGTTTGCGGTAGGGGACAAACTCCCCCGGGAATGCCTGAAGAGTAATAATAATTATAATAATAATCATTTGTATAGCACCTTTCATACATAAATTGCTTTACAGAATAAATGTGGTTCTAGTCCTGATGCTCTAAATGTTGCCGTCTGTTTCACATCTCCACTGTGTGCGCAGATTCATGCGATACGTAGTCACGTCATTCTAAATATCGGCTCATGTGTTTCATGAAGCATCACAGATGTCTGTCATAAAGCTGATGGATCCTGACAGTAGAGAGAGCACATCTTTAGGACTCTTGTGTAAATAGGGACAGACGGGTGTGTGTGTGTGTGTGTGTGCGTGTGTGTGTGGGAGCGATAAAGACTCAGACTCCATTGGGATTCTTTGCCTCAAAAATAGTTTTTGTTTCTCTTTAAAAAATAAAATAAAATAAAAAATCAATATGTAAAACATGGAGGAATAACTCATCCAACAAACCCTAATTTATGAGTTTTAGATTTATGATTCCCAGAGCACTCTCAGAGCAGCTGGAGATTTTTTTGAAAGGAAAATGACTAATTTATGTTACCTTCTGTTTCATAAATATTCATCTGATCTGTCAGAAGAGGTAAGTAAGACCAGACTGGCAGTGGATCACCGTGTTTGTGATTGCTCCTGTGAGTGGATCACTGTGTTTGTGATTTGCTCCTGTGAGTGGATCACTGTGTTTGTGATTTGCTCCTGTGAGTGAATCACTGTGTTTGTGGTTGCTCCTGAGAGTGGATCACTGTGTTTGTGATTTGCTCCTGTGAGTGAATCACCGTGTTTGTGGTTGCTCCTGAGAGTGGATCACCGTGTTTGTGGTTGCTCCTGAGAGTGGATCACTGTGTTTGTGATTTGCTCCTGAGAGTGGATCACTGTGTTTGTGGTTGCTCCTGTGAGTGGATCACTGTGTTTGTGATTGCTCCTGTGAGTGGATCACTGTGTTTGTGATTGCTCCTGTGAATGGCCCCTGAGTGCTGAAGTAAGGAGGGTCTGTTTGAGGGCCTTGCTGGGGCAACAGTCATAAACCCCTGCTTGGAGTTGCACCCAGCCCAGTTTAGCACCATGACCAGAACGGCTTTCCAATAAGTGTCCCTCCTTACTGCAGAGTGCAACGTGGGACCTGCAATCATGAGTTGCCATGGCATGGTTCCAGATGAAAAACCCATACAGCCTCTCATGAAAACCGGGCGACTGACTGTACGTGTGATTAGTGTAGGGGTTGAATTGTTCAACTCAGACTGCTAATTTCCTTCTGTTTGATAAAACCTTTGATTTATGTCTATATTTATATTTCTAGTGTATGCAAAAAGGGCTTCTCACTGAACCAGACAAGAGGTGATTGCTCTGCTCTGTAAGGGGGAGCGTTTAATACTAGTGACGTGAGTATTGAGGGGGAATCGTGGCGTGACGGGCTTATCGCAGCAAAGGGAACTGGCAATCCTCCAAATCTTTGCGATATGAAACCACGCGCTGAGTGTGTACTATTACAAAACGCAGCATCTATGCATTGGGCAAGTTGAGAATTATAGCCAAGATGTAATATGGCTAATTGACTTGCATTGTCCCAGCCGCCGGCACAGGGGAGGGGCATGTGCTGTGGGCGGGGCCTCTGGCTGGGGTGGACGAGATCATGAATTGAAAGAAAACAAAGTACCAAGGGGCCTCCACCTTGTCTCAGGTGGTGGAGGTCCAGACTGTGGTGCTACGCCACAGGTACCAGACTCCTGCTCCTTTGATGCACGGTGTCGGACTGAAGGATGTGATGGTTGCTAGTGCTCACAGTAGGCTCTTTATCCCCAGCTGAGTGGAAAATAGCGGAGAGACGTTTAGCCACTTTAGAGCGTTTGGTAGGGTTGTTGTGTGCAGGAGCGTACTGAGACATGGAGCCTTTCCTCCTGACGGCACCCTGGGTGTAGTCCATCTGTACGGAGGTGAACCAGCAATATCAACGTGGCTCTTTTTTGTTCAGTGGCAAATAACTTTTTGCAGCTAAAACATTTTTCCTCGATAAGTACGGAAAGTTTGCATTAGCATCAGAACTAAACAGCATGAACACTTAACCATAATCTTAACCTTATTGTGTACTACGTGCCTACTGTTTGTGTTGCATTTCTGTTATGCGTACGTTTGCCTTATTGGATTAGAGAGCTAAATAACCATTACCCTGAGTGTTGACATGTGTGTGTGTGTGTGGGAGAGGGGTCTTGAATGGCCCAATTTTTATGTCCAAGTTACGTCATCACATTTGAAATCTTGAAGGAGGCAGTTTTAGTAACTACTGCTTGTAGAGTCTGATTTGCCCTCTCTCACTTCCTCTCCCTCCTCCCTCTCTCCATCAACTGTGGAAGTCGGGAGTGTGGGGATGCCTGTGTTAATCCTTCCTGCTCCGTGTGTATATGTGTGTGTGTGTGTGTGTGTCTCCACGTATGCATGTGTCCTCATGTGGATGGGCGTCTGTGTGTGTGTGTGTGTGTGTGTGTGTGTATTCACATCTCTTCACACACTGGTATGGCAGTAGTCTATCACAGGTGTAAAATCAAAGGTGCTACTACAACCATAATAGGATATCACGAGTGACATTTATCGTATTTTGTGCGGGGAGATGTGTTCCCTCTGATGGAGTGTGGTACTGTAATCCTAAGGTGTTCTACTGGGTTGCACTAAACCAAATTCGCCCCCGTTGTCTGTCTGCAGGTTGAGGTCACGCCCACGTCATACGGGCTTTTTCACGCCTGCGTTCGCTTCCTGGTCACAAACACATTTGGCACATTTGTGCAACGGCACACCTCATGCACATTAAACTTTGTGAAAATAGGGACATATCGGTCATCTGAGATCCGGTTACACTGAAGTGGTGTTTCCCTGAGTCCTGCTGCCTCTCTCAGCGTGTTCTGGGCCTTTTTGTGGGAATTGAAATGGCCTTCCGAGCCAAAATTGTTTGACGTAAACAGAGGGTCAAACAACTGGATCAGTGCAGAAGATTATAGTTTTAGTCCCATTCTAAGGGCTTTATTAAAATGATGGTAATAAGATAGTGAGCTGGACTTTATGATTTTCTCCAGAAGTCTGCAAATTATTTCCGAGTCCAGCATAGGGGGGTGTGGGTACGATGTGTTCTGGGTGTGGGTCTGTCTCTTTATTGTGCACATGAGTGGAAGCGATGGAGAAATAAGGCGTGAGGAGACTAATTTGCTGCATCATGTCACCCAATTGGCCGATTTCATGCAGCCACTGTGGCAAACTGCTTAGAAATGAACCGCGTGTCCCCTGGGTCTGACCTGCGGCAGCACTGCCTGACCCGTCCTCTCTCCCCTCTCAGCCTGTTAACAGACCCGTCACGCCCTGGCCAGCTGACGCAGGAAGAGAAGAAACCGCAGACCATAAACAGTTTACGCAAGCAGCCCCTGAAATGTCTCGTTCTTGTAATTGTAGCCAATTGACCTTTACGTGCAGAAGCCGGTGGAAATGGAAGAACGAATTAAAAGCCATCAAAGGATAACTGCGTCTCTGATGGCGGATTCACGCCGAGTTTTGGCTCTGTGCACTGTGCAAACGTGCTATGCCACCCTGAAATGCCCTTCTTACACAGTCAGGCAGATTGGGGTGGCACAGGTTTGCTCCAATGTGAAATGTAGCATGGGTGAAAGCTGTGAAAGAAAGATAGTAGGTGATTTAAGAGACTGCTTCTCAGTGAAAGGGTCAGCCAGGGGTCAGTTGGGGGGGGGGGGGGGGGGGGGGGGCTTCAGAGAGCCGGTCTGGCCCCTCAGCCCAGCGCTACAATGTTTGCTTAAGAATGGCCACAAAGCTCAATGAGCCAGTCTAAATGGGGGAAGAGGCTTCTGCAGACATTTCTACAATCACACAAGCTGGATGCTAGCCCAATATCTGGCCCAATATCCCCACCAGCTGGGTCTGCAGGCGTGCACACGTCCAGAGGTGCACACACTAAACTACACAAGCTGACGGGTGCACACATATGTACCCGGCGGTAAACACGCTGTGCAGAAGCTTGGTTGTCTCTTCTCTTTTGTCACAGCTTGGTTGCAAAGCCTGCCAGCCTGACGCTGGCTGTTTGGGCTGCTTCTCATCTGAGCGTGTGAACTTTGCCAGTAGCCAGACAATGAGAGGGATTTTCTCCCCATGTACATAGAGGAGTTGAGTCCCTGCAGATGAAACCCCAGCCCCTCTCTCTCTAACACCTTCACACACCTCTCTCTCTCTCTCTCTCTCTCTCTCTCTCTCTCTCTCTCTCTCTTCTCTCTCTCTCTCTCTCTCTCTCTGCTTGCTCTCTCATCCCCAAGGCAGATGTAATTTTGCATTCACAACCTCAGCATTGCAAATGACCAAACAAGTGAAGCTCAGAATGCCAAAAAAGGAGCGAGAGAGAAGAGGAAGAGGAGGAGGAGAAGACACGTGGGGACGAAGAGGTGAAGCGAAAGGAGAAAATGGAGACCCACGATCGGGAGGAAAAAATCTGGGTTAGTGTGGGCTGCTCTGGGGCTCAGAGCTGTGCCACAGGGCTAGACTGCCTCCCACGTCTCACATCTGCCCCTCACTCTGAACGCAACAGCACCCAGGGGGCAAGAGGGCTTTTTACACCCTGCTCCTAGGGGCAAAGGCAAAGAGGAACCGTGACAAGCACTGCTCCGAGAGAGCCGCTATGGGGCTCGGTGGAGCATTTGAACACAGTCTTGACCTTGAGGTGTGTGTGTGTGTGTGTGTGCATGTGTGTTTCAGCAAAACACACACACACCTTGATTGCTGGATTTGTGGCATATATACTTGTGTGTGGCACAGAATACACTCTGCTGATCCTAATATTCTGGATTCAGAACAGGGTCTTATCCACTGTGTTGAACCGGGTGCTAATATTGGCTGGATTCCCAGACCCAGATTAAACCACCCAAGACTGAAAAGGATTTTCTGAGTTTTTCACCGCTGGCATTACAATTTAGCACAAGACTGGGCTTAATCCTCCAGGTTAATCTGGGAAACGTGGGTCTGGGTGTGCGTGTGCGTGTGTGTGTGCACATTTGTGCACTTGCTGGGAGATGTTTAGTGGTATATTCAGGTAGCTAAAGGATTATCAAAAAACATCTTGTGGACGCAGGCTGGAATCATGGGAATTGTAGTGTGCAAAAAGTCACAGGTCACGTATGGACCAGTAGTCAAACGATCCTGTCCTACCAGACAGGGGTTTGGCTGAATAGACCTGTGAAAATGATGTCACAGTTTGCAGTTTTGTGCAGTTGTCTGGTTTGGTGATTCCCGTGGACAGTGTTCTCAGCCAGGGCTCTTATACATGTGTCCAGTGTGGTTGCCAGGTTACCTGCTCCTTATTTTCTAACTGTATGTTCAGGTGTAATGGCTCTTCTGTGAAGTGATGTTTGGAGTATT
Organism: Brachyhypopomus gauderio; assembly: GCF_052324685.1. NCBI lineage: Eukaryota > Metazoa > Chordata > Actinopteri > Gymnotiformes > Hypopomidae > Brachyhypopomus > Brachyhypopomus gauderio. The sequence goes on along the minus strand of NC_135217.1, from coordinate 18,581,783 downwards.
GGCTGGGGTTGCCAGGTTGTGTTGACGGCCTGTAGAGTGCGCTGTTGTGCAGATTATTGAAGCAGCCCCTCCCTGTGGTTTCTGCTGTCCTTTTCATTGCCACACACACACACACACACACACACGCACGCACATAGTCTAGCAGGTTTGAGGTGTGAAGCACTGTCAAAATATATTGTTTGTGCTGTGTGTGTGTGTGTGTGTGTGTGTGTGTGTGTCTGCTCGCATGCGAGTGCATATGTGATCGTGTGTGTGAATACAGAAACCATATAAGTGCTGTCTCGCTCCTCAGCCCGTTGCTTTCACAGTCCTTGCGAATGGGCATCTTCGTCATCGTCATCATCACAGCAACCCTCTTTACATGAATGACCCCCCACCCCCCCTCACTACTTTCTTCCCTGGCAGCTGCAGTGTTGTTCACCCTGGGTATAGAAGCAGGCTCATTAGGCAGCATGCCAGCCTGGGGTGCTCAGCCGGTTGCTGTGGAGGGCCGTGTCCCGCTGTGGGAGGTGTTTGCTGAAATAGCGCGTCCTGAGTGACGTCACGGGTGCCGCCCGTCCCCCAGCCTGAAGTGAAAGTAGGACAGCAAGGAGGACGGTGCAGGGACAGATGAGACGGTATCACAGCAGGTGTCCCCATGTCCTGCTCGTCCCCGGCAATCCAAAGACACGCAGGGACACACTGGGACACACTGGCCTTACTTTGATTCAACTCGCCTGATGAGACTTCGGCATTTGCTTAGAAAATGTGTGTCTGCACATTTACCACACTTTAAAATCCATCAGTCATCCTGTTTGGCTGAATACATCATTCTGAAATCTGTTCAGATTATGTAAGGAATTTATATGGATTTGGATATGCATTTTTGCAGGTACCTGATGTTTTCCTGTAGCAGTGATGGTCTTTTAAAAGGAGCAACACATGTTTGGTGTTGTGAACTCTATAAGATCTATAATCATTTATTAGTCTGTCTCTACACCTGTCTTTCGAAGTGTGTGGGTTTGTGGGTGTGTGTGTGTGTGCGTATGAGCAGTGGCAATTTTAAAGTCTCTTGGGGCCCTAGACACCCACGAGGAATTCAGATCTCATACAGTCATTTCAAACTTTGCACATTTCCACTGTTGAGGTTTTAAAGTTTCTCAGGGCCCCCCACTGACCTGGGGCCCCTGGTGGTGGCAAGCATCTGGCCAGCTAGCATGCGCCTGCTTTTTGCTGTTGATTACTGGATCATGTTGGTAATCCTATATACACCCACATACATGAATGAATGAGACTTTGGTTTAGAACTGTAAAGGTTTCTTGTTTTTTTTTAGAAACCTTGATCTTTCTATTTGTGAGGTATATTCCTATAGTATTTCCTGTTTACATCCTGTGGTGAACCCCCTGAGGTCAGGTGTTTGAGCTGTCGTTACACCTTATAGAATATTGTTAAGCAGTTAGACCTTTTTTCTCCCTGATTCATTGTTCAATGGTCCTCTATTGGTCTTTCTTGCACGTGAATTGATGATGCACATACAGCTGGCCGAGCAGAGAAATGGCCGAGCAGTCCCTGTCCGATGACATATGGATCCTTGATATGGTGTAATTGTGGTAGAAAACGCCTGTGATTGCTTGAGTGTATGAAAACACGGCTGAATTAAAGCCCCCGTTCTGCCCTTTGACCTCACTTGTGCCGTTTCACTTTATTTCCAGCGACCAGAAGCTGGAGACTGTGACCCTGTTCTCCCACTCAGACTGAACAGGATGCACGTTGAGTGTGTGTGTGTGTGTGTGTGTGTGTGTGTGTCCTTTTTACATTCTCTGTTTATAGCTCTAAGGTGTTTTGCTAAGCCCATTAAAATCATTCAGAATATCAGTCACTAAAGTAGCCAATCTGTACAGGACTTGGCGTAATTGAAAGTAAGACTGTCTTTTAAACTTATGTTGTATTTAGACCTTTAATTTGCTTCTTCCCTCCTGATCTGCAGTAAGTTCTCTCCCTCTTTTCTCTCTCTCTCTTTCACATCCTCTCGTTTCTCATGAATTTGTCTTTGTTTCCGTGTGATGCTAAAATCAATTTGTTAGTGACTGGATGATATAAAGGTTTAATTCTGTTTGTAAAAAACCTGTCCTCTTGTTTTATGTGACCATTCCTATTTATTAGTGGGTGAGGACTTGTAGAAAGGTATATGCTTTAGAGGTTTAATGTGGGTTGTGGTGTTAACTGTTTTCAGGATTAATGGTTTTTCATGCTTAGATTAGTGACCTTTTAAAATAAGTGACTCGTGCATTCACACAAGCACTTCTATCAAATGTATGCGAGATTGAGGTTTACTCTCCCTACACCGACCTATACACTAGTACAGGTAGACTTTCAATATCCAGCCATTTCCACACTAGTATCCAGGGATTTGGCAGGGAGTCGGCAATAACCTGTACTGTATGACAGAAGAGACCTTTAACTGTTACATGAACTACCTGAATACCGACACTGACATTCAGTTTCACACAGACCTTTGAGCTGAAGCACGTTTTTAGCTCTGTAAAAGAATTGGAGATCAACGTTTTTTTCAGTATAATGTATTATTGCTGAACATTTTAATGGGACTGCAGCAGTAATGACACGCAGACTCACCGATCGTTATCAGTCGGCACCTCAGGGTCATGTTGTTTTCTGTGGCTGTGCTAATGATAGAATGGTGGAGACAAAATGGAGGATGTGTGCTTCATAAAGACACGAGTGAGGAGCACTTCTAGGTCCTCACCTCCCCCTAATCTCTGTTTAAGTGCTCCTGGTTGCACCTGTTCGCCTCCCCACGTCCCCTGTCATCCCTCCCTGTCCCACCCTCGTCTCCCGTGTCTTCGTCCTGCTGTGTGTGTGTGTGTGTGTGTGTGTGTTGTGTGTGTGTGTGTGTGCGTGTGTGGATTCTCGCGTCCTCTCACCAAGGCGGCTCCTACTGCCCCATCATTCACTGTCAGAGCTGTGAGTGGGCTGATGGCCACCATGTGTATACACACAACACGTAGCCTGACTGCCTGTGCAGTCATAATTGACTCACTCTTAGAGGCTTGTGGTGGCTAAAATGCTACATGACATTGCATTGTGGACTCATGACTGTGTGTGTGTATGTGTGTGTGTGTGTGTGTGTGTGTGTGTGTGTGCGTGTGTGCGTGTGTGCGTGTGTGCGTGTGTGTGTGTGCGTGTGTGCGTGTGCGTGTGTGCGTGTGTGTGTGTGCGTGTGTGTGTGTGTGTGTGTGTGTGTGTGTGTGTGTGTGTGTGTGTGTGTGTGTGTGTGTGTGTGTGTGTGTGTGTGTGTGTGTGTGCGTGGGGTGACTCATCCTCATTTTCTTCCTCCCTGCGTCCTCAAGCCCTCGGTGGTGCACTCTGATTGCTGTCTGCCATCTCCCATGGTAACCAGTCTGGGGCGGAGAGAGAGTGACATGACATTCCCAGTTAAAGTCGGGTCATGTCATTGTCTGACCCTGGCTATGTCATACACACACACACACACACACACACACGTACATACAGGTTCTGTTGTAGACGCACAGAATTACATGGCCTGTCAGTTTTTTCCTAAAGAGTGCTAACTTAATCGTTAGCTCTCACTCACTCTCTCTCACTCTCTCTCTCTCTCTCGCTCTCTCTCACACTCACACACACACACACTTTAGCACTCTCTCTCACTCTCTTTTCTCTCTCCCTCTCTCTCTCTCTCTCTCTCACACACACACACACACACACACACACACACACACACACACATTCTTTTACACAAGAACAAAAAGAAATCCTAAGGTTATTTTTTAACAGTCTGACCTTATTACATCACACAGCTTACGTTTTTAAACAGTTGCCAGTTAATTCACTTTGGCAATACCGACTGTTCTGTTAACACCGGCTGTATGCTGTAGGTGTTCAACACTAATGTTTTTACAGTGTAGGGGCAGTGTATACACACACATGTATTTGTACAGTCCCTGTTCAGAAGAGGAAGCGTGTGTTGGGTGGTTGCTGAGGTTGTCCATGGTGAGGAACTCTTTGCTCTACTGATGATTTTGTGTTTGTCCCCGGTGCAAAATTTGTCCTGAAGCTTGCCTCTAATTTTATATACCATATTTCCTTGGAGATTAAGAAGTCATACTTGCGGTGTTTTTCTTCTTCTATTTCAAGAGACAGAAAAACACATTAAGGCATCCAGAATTTTAGATGATGTCATTTAATGAAAACACTGCGCTGTTTTGCTTTGTGCTTCTCTTGAGAATACTAACGCCTGTGGTTTGGTGTTTAAGTGTTTCTTTTCTGCAGTTGTTTCAGTTGCTTGGCTGGTGTGAAGATGCTTTTAAGATTTCACTGATTTTGGATGTCGTTTAGATATTTTGTGTTTCCTTTTTTCCCTTGTTCCTCTGTGTCTGCCCTGTGGTGATCGAGAGGTCTGTAGCCATTTGTAATGGGCTGTTTTACAGATTGCACCATCATAAATCTGCTTTCCTGCCCAATTGTGTGCAAAGTACATTGCTATTTTGAAATTCAGGACCTGCTTATGCCATGGGCTGAGTCTGGTGTCCTGTCCAGCACTGAAATAGGCCAATTAGTGGTGAAATATGTCAGCCATCTTGATTAGTTGTGTCTCACTACTTTGGACGCGAGCCAGTGCCTGCAAACAAGCCCACTTGGACATCCGGGTTCCACTCGTATCTCTTGTAATACGAAAGGTTGAGAAATACCAGAACAATACGAGTGAAAGAAGAAATAAAGAGAATGCGAAAAAGTTACATGAAAATTATTCCACTGGTGATGGAGAAACTTGGGTCCGTGACCTCTGAGTGACTACAGATCCCAGGAATTATGTTTATCTCATTCCATAAGAGTACACACATGCACACTCTCTCTCTCTCTCTCTCTCTCTCTCTCTCTCTCTCTCTCTCTCTCTCTCTCTC